>NW_028190693.1:28569-62205 GCF_048542155.1 Nylanderia fulva
CCCACACCAACTCCTGAGTTTGAACCATACCGTAGTATTGTCCCAAACCTTGTTCCCGTTCCGCTTTTCTTTCCTGTCCTGCCCACTCGCAGTATCTCAGTTCCACAGGCATCTGTCTTTCCTCCCTGGGGGTCCGCTCTCTACCCTCTAGCCTCAACCCATCTTTCCGCGAACACTCGGGCTGGCCAAGGACCTGCCGGGGGCGCGGCTCCCGGTGTTGGGGTGGGGTGGGTTGATAGTGATGGAAAGTGCGGGAAACCACCCAAAACCAGGACCGACTTGGGTCCCTGAAAAGGAGGAGACCCGCAGGCGTGTGGCGCTCTGCTCCCACCCTCAGAAGGAGGTGGCCTTGACCCAAACCTGAACCCTCCGGAACAACCCGTGCCTGGCGGGTATGTGGGTCCACCGGGAAAAATACCGCTTTAGATACACTGTCCAGTGGGACCAACCCTCGGCCATGAAACCCCGTTCGGGGCTCTTCCTCACCATGGAAGAAGGGTGGTGTCTCTTCCAGGAAAAACACTCCTTTCCCTCGCACTGCTCCCTACCTGGGAAGAGGGCAGCAAGAAGGAAGCCGGGTTCCGAACCCCCTCTCTGCGTCCCAGTGACAGCGTGGCCAAGAAGGAACTTGGGAAGCCCCACTCCCCTCCCTCGTGCCTTCCCACGAACGGACCGGTTGCAAAACCGCCCGACGAGTACACAACAATACTCACATTAAACATTCCAGCAAGACGAGACTCACCACGGCCATCACAAAAACTAACAAACGTGCCCACAGGTACCACCACACAAGCTGAACCAGACTTAAAGTAAAAGCAAATGCCCAGCCCACATAGGGCTACCGTACCATTGCGCTAAAAGGAAAAAGGCTGAACCCACATTGTAATTGGTGAATGGACTTGTATTTCACCCCCAACAAAAAACAACGAGTTGAAACTAGTTGACCCAACATTAAAGACACACAAGACATAATAGGTAAAACCGGAAGCCCCCAGTTTCTGATTAAAAGAACAATTGCATGCCGCAACCTCTCCTAATCCCACAGTTGTGCGAGGACAAGAAGACAGCCAGAGAAGCGTAACCCGAACCCCGCATTTCCCCCCGCCAAAAGGATGATTGCCAAGGCCGCAGCTCCCCATACACCACTTAAACACGACGAACGGAAGAATACCCATTGAGTAAGAGGTCGAAAGGGATCGCAAGTCACCTAAAGAGCGTCGCCCGCTCTACCCCCCTGTCCCCCCTAGAACTTCCACATGACCCTCCGGAGACCCCCCACACCAAGGGGGGGCCCCACCGAACGCCCGACGACCTTGAGTATGAAGGAGCCAAACCTCCATAATCCTTTGGGAGGACTGATCCTCCTCGCACACGCTCCCGAACCTGCCTGTGTTGCGAGGGGCTTACCGGCCCCTCACACCGCCAGACAGAGAGGCGGCGCCACACATTTGGCAGCCAAATGCCCCTTCTGGCCACATCGATAACAGCATCCGCTGCGATCCACCTCCGCCCCGCACCTATTGGCGGTGTATCCAAAAGCATGGCACTTGAAGCATTGCAAAGGGCGGCGGGCAAGTGACGTAACCGTCAACACCACCACCCACCCGCCCGACCTGATGCTTCGGCTTTAATTAGCCTACGCGCAGCCCCGGCAGGACACGAAGCCACATAGCTCCCGATATCGGAGTTGGGGAACATTTTAATGTCCCCCATCCTGATCTCTCCGCGCTGCAGCCAGCTGCTTTCACCACCTCAGAGAGGATATCTCTCTCGCTCGGAGTGAGGGCCATCAGCCCTCTCAAACGGACCTCCTCCATGCGGGAGGGACGACCCACCTTGACTCCGTCCTGAGTAGGAAAATCCACTCCCCGGAGTTCGGACGCCAACTCATCCGCCAACCTAGAAGAATCCCCCCCACGGATGGACAGAAGGATGCTCCCCGTCGCCCCTCCGGCGAAGGCGCATCGAGTGAATGCCCAGTTTGGGCAGATCCACCCGCTGCTCGCCTCACGGAGAAACTGAGGCGTAGGTCTTCTCGCGGTCCTCCTCCCCTCGCCCGTCCCAACCGTCAGTGAAAACCACCGACGACAAAGGGAGGGAGGGGAGGCACTCGCTCTTCTTTCTTCCCTCGTGAGCTGGATGAATGCTCGCCAGCACCACCACCAGGAAGCAGGCCCCGAACGACGACGACGACGCCTACGACCCGCCACCACCAGCTACGCTACAGACCCGCGCCCAGAGACGTCCGCCGAAACCTCCGCAGAAGCGGAAGCAGCGGAGCCCCCGGAGCGGGAAACCGCATCGGCGCAGCTGCGCCACCAAGACCTCGCTGCACGGGCGCACGCATGGGCGTCGCTCCGAAGGGAGCGGGCCCAGCCCGCCCCGCGAGCTCCGACCTCAAAGAGGCCACAACAATCGACGCAATGTCGCCCCTCAAGTCGTTAATTACGACGATCAATAAGGGACGACACCGCCGCCACCGTGACCGGACAATCGTCCCGCTGCCGCTCAGCAGCAAGCCCCAAGGATCCGCCGGCCTGATCCGAAGAAGAGGAACGAGCACGCCCGCCTCCTCTTTCTCTTTTTCCCAGTACTTGAGAAGTAACGAGCCTCCACTCCAGGCAAACGGCCCGGAGAGAAGCCAGCTCCTCCCTCGTACTCTCCAGCTGAGTTTCAAGAGACGAAATCCTCAGCCGAAGACCCTGGTTCTGGTTTGCGCTGCGGAAGCGCATCCATCCCAGGGTCGGCGTCCGTCGCGACCCTCATGATGAGCTCCTCGATCACACCACCCAGCTTCATCGACGAAGTCCGAAGCTCCATGGCAAAGAGATCCTCAATGCCATGCACTCCGGCCAACTTCTCCACTTGGGTGGTGAAAGCTCCCGCGAGTTTACTGAGCTCAGGGCCGTCTTGCCCCTGAGCTCCGCCCTATATTGCTCGTCCGTGGGCGCATTCTCCCCGTCCTACTGCAGTGAGCACCGGGGCCCAAAGATGGGTCCAACACCCTCCGCAGGTCCGCGAGGTTGCAGCTCCTTGCGATGTCGCCTCGTTCAGCCTCTCCTTGGCCTCCGCAAGTCCCGCGTAGTCGCCCGGTGGTCTTCGGGCGACCTCTGCCGCGCGCGCCGCTCTTACCTGAGAGGTCCGCAGCACTCTCCTTGGGAGGGTACTGCTTTCCTTCCTTCCCTTGAGTATCCTTTTGTCGTGGACCCTCCACGTTGGATCTCTCTCCTCAGCCTCGTCCTCCGAGAACGGCGAAGGGAGCGACACGAAGGTGAGGTCTCCCCCAGCCTCCTCGTCGTCGCTCGCCCCACGTATCCTCTCCGGAGACGGGAAAGGTCCCTTGCCGCTGACTTCAGGCTCGTCCAAGCACTTCTCGGTACCCGCACGAGGGACACTTATGGACAAAGTCCCAGCGTTCCCTCGAGCACCAGCACTTGGTAACGCGCACCTCACAATGCTTGAGGAGTACCTGATACTCCTCAAGCTCGCTGCACCTGGAATCGACCCGTGCAAGCAGTTTCCTAACATACTTAGGATCGATTCCGTCATCTTGCACCATGAGGCCCTCGTAAGCCTCTACGAGTCCTCTCGATATCCTTCCTCGGCACTGTCGCTGTCCAGTCCGCAGCCCCAGCCGGCAAAACTGCAAAACTGCGGACGACCTGTCGTCTGTTGACGACGAGGAGGGAGCCAGGCCTACACCCCCCCCACGCCGGTTCCCAGTATCCGACCCTGGGAAGTCGTCTCTTTTCTTCGATGTCATCCCATCTGAAAAAGAAAATTTGGTTTTTTCTGTCGGGGGTTTCCTTCCCCTTAGGAGGTTGCCTTACTCAGCTAACGAGGCCTCCCCCCCCGGGTGTTATCTTCGGTGTTTTCCTTCACCTAGTGCAGTGGACAAGTCCTTTTTAGGGCCTGCACGCCCTATCACGCCCCATTCATCCTTCGCACGCACTCCAGCTCGGGTACCTCGGGATTGCGACACCCGTACACTACAGGGATGAGTCTGTAGTGCCCCTGAGGGATGTTCTCTGCTGCCTAGTCTTACAACCACCATTTCTTCTTCCTTTCCCTCCTTTCCTTTCAACCTTCTTATCCATTCTATTTCCGTTTTCGCTCCGCTCCTATTTCTTTCATTATTTTCTCCACTCTTTCTTTTACATCTTCCTTCCCTTCTTCTATTCTTCTTATCACGATGTTATTCCTTCTTTCTTCTCTCTCTTTTCACTCTAACTTCTTTCCTATGTCTCTCATTTTCCCCATTATTGACTCACCTAACCCCTTACTCCCTCCTTCTCCCCCCTCTCTTTCTCTTTCTTCCTTTTTACTTCTCTTCTCTATTCTTGCCTCCAACTCTATCACCCTTTCCTCCAGTATTTCTATCTTTTTTCCCATTTCTTTTCTTTCTTCTCTCCATTCCCCCCTCCTTTTTCCATATTTCAATCTTCAATTTTCTTATTTCCTCACCCAACTTCTCTGTAATCTTCTCTCCTATCTCCTCCATCATCCTCTTTAACTCCTCCTTTTCTATCCCCCCTACTTCTCTGTTCAGCCTTTCTGTTTTTTTGCTCCTTCTCAGACTTCTTTCCTCTTCATCTTTATCCTCCTCTCCCCCTTCTTCCCTTTTCCTTTTCAAGAAATCCTCTATACACCCCATACTGCTCCTCCTCTCTTTCGCTAACTCATCTACTCTTCTCGGCCTCCCTGCCTTCTTTTTTACTTCCTCCTCATCTCCCCTCTTTCCCCCTTCCTCAACCATCCTATCTCTAGTAGTCTCTATCCTCCTATCTCTACTATTCTCTTCACTAACATTCTTTTCCTCCTTATTCATTTTTCTCTTATCGCTTTCTTTCTTTGATTCCCTTACTCTATGTTCTAATTCGCTCCAACTCGCTAGTGAATTCCCTAGTGAATTCCCTATTGAATTCCCTATCTTTCTATCTGCACCTGCTCTCTACACCTACTCTCTTTCTTCCACGTGTCTACGTGTCCACGTGTCTCACCTTTTCCTGCTTTCTATTTACTAACTCCTTACCCCTTTTCCTTCTCCTATCCTTTCAATCTATCCTCCTCTTTTTCCTACGCCCTCTCACTTCCTATCTCCTATTCTCCTCACCCCTTTTCTCACTCTTTCCTCACAAATACCTGCCACGCTTTCACACACCTGTCACTCACACTCTCACCGGAACCGGAAGCCAAAAAAAAAATAGGTAATAAATAATACTAATTCGATATAAAATAAAGTAGTTATAAAATTCTTCCAAAATATATTTTTATAATATCAAGTGTATGACTATTACTATTTAATCATTTAATATTGTATTTCGATCAGTCCTATATAAAAAAAGGTTTCGTAATATATTAGCAATTTCATGACAACGCTTTACATTCTGCATTATTCGTTAAGTGCAAAAAAATATTTTTTACTTAAAATACAAGATAGTTTTTTTATCTATATGAAGCAAAGAGGACCGTTGTATTTTGAAATATGACGGGGGTGGTGGCGGGTTCTTTGCCTATTTATTTAAAGATGCTTATCATATACAAAAATGAATGATATAATCTCGAAAAACTCACCTTTAAAAAAAGGTAAAAAAAAGCGACCAGTTAAGGGCACGCCATTAACAAAAATTATCCATTGCAAACCCATGTAGAATCCTATCCTATTGCAAACCCATGTAGAATCCTATTCTATTGCAAACCCATGTAGAATCCTATGAAAAATTAATCATTGCAAACCCATGTAGAATCCTAGGCAAAATTAACCATTGCAAACCCATGTAGAATCCTATGAAAAATTAACCATTGCAAACCCATGTAGAATTGTATTAAAAATTATCCATTGCAAATTTATGTAGAATCCTACATTGCAAACCAATGTACAATAGAATTGTATGAAAAATTATCGATTATAAACCCATGTACAATCGTAACAAAAGTAATGAAATAAAAAAAAATTGCGCCAAGTAAAAGTAGAAACTTGTACCAGTGGAAATTAAAGTTGCAGACATATATAGAGTCGTATAATGAATCAGTAAAAATTTAAATTTGCAAATGTAGAATCGTACCATAAAAAAACTTATCTTTTAAAAAAAAGATAAACAAGATGCCAAGTCCATGCGCCATGTGAAAAAGTGTTAAACAAAAAAGTATTTTTAAATAAAAAAATCTATAAATTGACAAAAATTTATGTTCTAAAATTAATATCTCTACAAAAAGTAATGTCCAAAAATTGCGCGAATAAATAAACATTTTTATAAAAAATTAAAATTTAAAAATTTATGCAAATTTAAAATTAATATAAAATAAAAAAAAATAAAAGTTTTAGTTAAAAAAACTGGGCGCGCTGCTAAGTTTCAAAATTACAATGCACCTTAAAGTAACATTAACATGTAGAATCCTATGAAAAATTAATCATTGCAAACCCATGTAGAATCCTAGGCAAAATTAACCATTGCAAACCCATGTAGAATCGTACCCATTGCAAACCTATGTGGAATCCTATGAAAAATTAACCATTGCAAACCCTTTTTAAATTCTATGAAAAATTAACCATTGTAAACCCATGTAGAATTGTATTAAAAATTATCCATTGCAAACTTATGTAGAATCCTACATTGCAAAGCCATGTACAATAGAATTGTATTAAAAATTAGAATTGTATAAAAACATTTTTATAAAAAATTAAAATTTAAAAACTTATGCAAATTTAAAATTAATATAAAATAAAAAGAAATAAAAAAATTTTAGTTAAAAAAATTTGGCGCGCTGCTAAATAATATTCTAATGATATTAAAATTAAATTGTTACTTTTAAACTCATTGCAGTTAAAATATGTTTTGTGTTTAAACTAATTAATGTTACTTTAAGGTGCATTGTAATTTTGAAACTTAGCAGCGCGCCCAGTTCTTTTAACTAAAATTTTTTTTATAAAAAAACTATTAATCTCGGCTCGAATTATTGTGTTACAATAAAAATAAAATCTCGACGGCAATCGGAGCCTATGCGGATGACATGCACAAAATTAATAAATTAAAATGAGATCTCAAGTCAAACTCATTTATTAAATTCTAAACGTTTCGACCCACTTCGGGTCTTCTTCAGTAGAATCCGCAAATAAATTAAATATCATTCTCCTCCCTATTCAAACCGTCCGGCCGTCGGAGTGTCTCCCTAACGGTGACCATCGTCAGGAAGGAAGCGGAGCAGTGACTCCCTTACCAACACCCAACAGCAAAAACAGAGAGAAGACGATGCTACACGTGACACATCACTCTAACGACAGAAATTTTTTTTTTAAATTTTTTTATTTTTTTTATTTTATATTAATTTTAAATTTGCATAAATTTTTAAATTTTAATTTTTTATAAAAATGTTTATTTATTCGCGCAATTTTTGGACATTACTTTTTGTAGAGATATTAATTTTAGAACATAAATTTTTGTCAATTTATAGATTTTTTTATTTAAAAATACTTTTTTGTTTAACACTTTTTCACATGGCGCATGGACTTGGCATCTTGTTTATCTTTTTTTTAAAAGATAAGTTTTTTTATGGTACGATTCTACATTTGCAAATTTAAATTTTTACTGATTCATTATACGACTCTATATATGTCTGCAACTTTAATTTCCACTGGTACAAGTTTCTACTTTTACTTGGCGCAATTTTTTTTTATTTCATTACTTTTGTTACGATTGTACATGGGTTTATAATCGATAATTTTTCATACAATTCTATTGTACATTGGTTTGCAATGTAGGATTCTACATAAATTTGCAATGGATAATTTTTAATACAATTCTACATGGGTTTGCAATGGTATAAGTTACGTGAGAAAGTTATTAATGCGAATGTTACTATGATTGATTTTAATAAATTATTTTATAATTTCAAGCTCCAAGGTGTTTTATTCACAACATTTTTCTTTACTCTGTGTGTCTATGTCGTATGCTGTAGAACTTAGCTAGAAATATAAGTATATACAATATAAGAAATATAAGTATATAAAAAATACAAATTTATCATTTTTTATAGGGGCGCTAAATAATTTTTATTCTTGAAAGGGGGCAATAGACCAATTAAGTTTGGAAACCTCTGATTTAAAACAATCGCAAATATGTAAAGATATGCAAATAATTTTAAGAAAGATTGGATTACAAGAGGATAGAATATTAATAAGAGATGATGATGGAAATAGTATTTTTAAAAAATTTGATCTTCCTCTGAAAAACATTAGCAAATTAAATGCTATAGAAGAGAAAATTATTTTTAGGTTATTTTTATTTATTTAAATTTTTATTTTAATATTCTTCATTATTTTAATAATTTTATTTAAATAATATTTTTCTTCTTTTTCTGTGCTTTGGTTGAGGAACATAAAAGTATAAAAGTATAAAATCCATACAGTTAGATAGTTATTTCTTTAATATAATATAAGTTACGTGAGAAAGTTATTAATGCAAATGTTACTATGATTGATTTTAATAAATTATTTTATAATTTCAAGCTCCAAGGTGTTTTATTCACAACATTTTTCTTTACTTTGTGTGTCTATGTCGTATGCTGTAGAACTTAGCTAGAAATATAAGTATATACAATATAAGAAATATAAGTATATAAAAAATACAAATTTATCATTTTTCATAGGGGCGCTAAATAATTTTTATTCTTGAAAGGGGGCAATAGACCAATTAAGTTTGAAAACCTCTGATTTAAAACAATCGCAAATATGTAACAATATGCAAATAAATTTAAGAAAAATTGAATCACAAGAGAATAGAATATTAATAAGAGATGATGATAAGAATAGTATTTTTAAAAAATTTGATTTTCCTCTAAAAAACTTTAGCAAATTAAATGCTATAGAAGAGTAATAATTATTTTTAAGTTATTTTTATTTAATAAAATTTTTATTATAATATTCTTCATTATTTTAATAATTTTATTTAAATAATATTTTTCTTCTTTTTTTGTGCTTTGGTTAGAGAACATAAAAGTATAAAAGTATAAAATCCATACAGTTAAATAGTTATTTCTTTAATATAATATAAGTTACGTGAGAAAGTTATTAATGCGAATGTTAATATGATTGATTTTAATAAATTATTTTTTAATTTCAAGCTCCAAGGTGTTTTATTCACAACATCTTTCTTTACTCTGTGTGTTTATGTTGTATGCTGTAAAACTTAGCTAGAAATATAAGTATATACAATATAAAAAATATAAGTATATAAAAAATAGAAATTTATCATTTTTCATGGGGGCGCCGAATAATTTTTATTCTTGAAAGGGGGCAATAGACCAAATAAGTTTGGAAACCTCTGATTTAAAACAATCGCAAATATGTGAAGATATGCAAATAATTTTAAGAAAGATTGGATAACAAAAGGATAGAATATTAGTAAGAGATGATGATGAAAATAGTATTTTTAAAAAATTTGATTTTCCTCTGAGAAACATTAGCAAATTAAATGCTATAGAAAAGTAAAAATTATTTTTAGGTTATTTTTATTTATTTAAATTTTTATTTTAATATTCTTCATTATTTTAATTATTTTATTTAAATAATATTTTTCTTCTTATTTTGTGCTTTGGTTAGAGAACATAAAAGTATAAAAGTATAAAATCCATACAGTTAAATAGTTATTTCTTTAATATAATATAAGTTACGTGAGAAAGGTATTAATGCGAATGTTACTATGATTGATTTTAATAAATTATTTTATAATTTCAAGCTCCAAGGTGTTTTATTCACAACATTTTTCTTTACTCTGTGTGTCTATGTCGTATGCTGTAGAACTTAGCTAGAAATATAAGTATATACAATATAAGAAATATAAGTATATAAAAAATACAAATTTATCATTTTTCATAGGGGCGCTAAATAATTTTTATTTTTGAAAGGGGGCAATAGACCAATTAAGTTTGGAAATCTCTGATTTAAAACAATCGCAAATATGTAAAGATATGCAAATAATTTTAAGAAAGATTGGATCACAAGAGGATAGAATATTAATAAGAGATGATGATGGAAATAGTATTTTTAAAAAATTTGATCTTCCTCTGAAAAACATTAGCAAATTAAATGCTATAGAAGAGAAAATTATTTTTAAGTTATTTTTATTTATTTAAATTTTTATTTTAATATTCTTCATTATTTTAATAATTTTATTTAAATAATATTTTTCTTCTTTTTCTGTGCTTTGGTTGAGGAACATAAAAGTATAAAAGTATAAAATCCATACAGTTAGATAGTTATTTCTTTAATATAATATAAGTTACGTGAGAAAGTTATTAATGCGAATGTTACTATGATTGATTTTAATAAATTATTTTATAATTTCAAGCTCCAAGGTGTTTTATTCACAACATTTTTCTTTACTCTGTGTGTCTATGTCGTATGCTGTAGAACTTAGCTAGAAATATAAGTATATACAATATAAGAAATATAAGTATATAAAAAATACAAATTTATCATTTTTCATAGGGGCGCTAAATAATTTTTATTCTTGAAAGGGGGCAATAGACCAATTAAGTTTGGAAACCTCTGATTTAAAACAATCGCAAATATGTAAAGATATGCAAATCCTAAAAAAATCATAAAAATGAAAAGGTCAGGCCATGTTCAAAAGAAGGTACTCAAAAATTTAAACGATCTAATAATAAATTATCACGAAAAGTAACTGATATGTTATTCAAGGTGCCAGTTCAAAGTGAACATACGTAAAGTGTATATTATCTAAATTTAGTAATAATATATTACCATGAAAAGTAACTGTGATATTTTATTCAAGGTGCAAGTTCACATTGAATATACATACATATAAGTAAAACTGATTACAATTTGATTCTAGAAAATAAGTGCGATATGTTATTCTTAGTGCACAAAATATAATAGTCGTTTATAGAGATTTGATTTGAAATTCATACTAGCCCGTACAATGAAAAATAATTGCTCTTAATTCCAGAGTACCAATTTGTTAATGACTCAGAAAAATAACATGGCGGCCTGCTCTCAAAAAACTTTCGATGGGTAGAATAAATAATTGAAATAAGAGTTGTGAAAATTGTATAAATTAAAAACCTCCAATCTTTCTTTAGTAAAACGGTAAGTAAAACGGTAGTAAACGGGTGTATATTAAGTAAAATTTATAAATGTACAGTTCTGAGGTCAACTACAATAAAGTTATACGCTTAAAAAGTTTACTGATTATTTGTCGTAATATACAATAAAAAATTACATATTAATTATTCAAGATACAAGTGAGAAATAAATATCTTTAAAATATACAAAAAAAATTTATCAATTTGACTCTGAAAAGTAAGTGACATGGTTCTCAAAGTGCAAGGTTTCATTTGACTTACAATTTTCTTCAGAAACACAGAAGAAAAAGGTATTTGTATATAGTTTTGTATATTCACTTCGTTGTGTGTGTAGAGCTTTTAAAAATACGTTGAATCCTTATTTTAATCTAATCTTCTTCTAATGTAATACTTTTCGTATTTCAAATGTTGTAGTAATTATTCTGTAAGAGCTTCGACATTATTTCTAAATGGACATCGAGAAACATCATAGTTTTTTGAGAGCAGGCCGCCATGTTATTTTTCTGAGTCATTAACAAATTGGTACTCTGGAATTACGAGCAATTATTTTTCATTGTACGGGCTAGTATGAATTTCAAATCAAATCTCTATAAACGACTATTATATTTTGTGCACTAAGAATAACATATCGCACTTATTTTCTAGAATCAAATTGTAATCAGTTTTACTTATATGTATGTATATTCAATGTGAACTTGCACCTTGAATAAAATATCACAGTTACTTTTCATGGTAATATATTATTACTAAATTTAGATAATATACACTTTACGTATGTTCACTTTGAACTGGCACCTTGAATAACATATCAGTTACTTTTCGTGATAATTTATTATTAGATCGTTTAAATTTTTGAGTACCTTCTTTTGAACATGGCCTGACCTTTTCATTTTTATGATTTTTTTAGGATATCACTTACTTTTTAAAGTACAGATATATAGAACAGCTTTCTAGTAATTCAAGTATCACAAATATATGTATTTTCGATTCTTATCACATAACTTTGTATAAGTAACAATTTATGCAATATAGTTCAAAATAATTGAAATATGTGGTATAAATGTACATATATAAAATATATAATTATATTATAGTATACATATATATATATATATTGTATTTAATCATATATGTAAATGTTTGTATAATTGTAATAACTTTTAACGATACATTGCACATTTATTTCAATTGCAACAGAATGAATTCATATTTTTGTATGAATATTGAAAATAAAGAATGGGCCCCTCCATCGCCCATTCTCGTGAGAACGCAACCATATATTTATCTTCGTCTCTCCGATTTTAACACGACATACATATTTCTGTCTGATAATTTTTTTCTGGATGATACTTTTTGAAATGTCATGAAGCCTAGGTCAAATTAGAAACTTATTGCACTCGTTTTAATGCAGCGCTTACAGCAGCTTTTATAAAGCGCCAGAGCAGCCGATATTTTATTTTGGCGCTTACGGCAACTTTTATACAGCGCCAGAGCAGCCGATGTTTTATTTCGGCGCTTACGGCAGCCTTTATACAGGGCCATTATTTAATCTGTTCTAAAAACAATATGTATGCCCCTTGTGCTCCTTTGGGCCATTTTTTCTTGAACACTTCCATATCATTAGAGTAATACCATTCCGATTTTGTGTCAGCTCTCAACATACACGTGTAGTGACCACGATTCATTTCTTCACCTTCGTGAAATATAGCGCTTATTACCTTGTACTTTTTTTTATTTATCGTGATATTACTCGTCGGCACGGCGTTAATCCGATTGTTGATAATTTTTTTAGAAGCACCGTTTACAAAAGTATATAAATTGAGCTGTATTACTACGACGGATAAAGTTGATTTGATTACGGTTTTCTTTTTTAACACGGTACTCTTACATTCGTTACAATTGCCGTTTATCGTTTCCCATTCAGAAAATTCTACATTAATCAAACTTTGTAGAGTGACACCTTTTTTCCTTTTTAATGTCGAATGTATAGGTAATATTAGCAAACTACTGCTTTCCAGCTTAGTTACATTGTAATTACATTTGACATTCGAGCAACATGTTACGTGCTTTAATTCGAGTTCTAATACATCATTGATGTCGGAATACGTCGACATTAGAGCCGTAAAAAATTCCGAAACATCTTGTTGTGTTCGTTCTTCAAAGCGTTTTCCGACAGATCTTCTAACCGCTTGAATGTTGCAATATTTACGTTCACCATACGCGCAGATAGCATCAGTCAATGCATTCGATGCTTTATTTTTCAGTATTTGTTGCCTAATACGTACGCAATGAAACGCACATTGTAATATTACATTAGCGTAACACGAAACAGCATCGTTATTGCAAAGGCCATATATTTTCCACGTAACTATACTTTCTGGTTCCTCACAATCATAATTCTGCACATCATCAATGATATTAGGGATAGCCCATCGACGATCGTACATTTTCACAACCTTTTTCTCGGACGGATTGATTTGTGGCAGTTCAGATTTGAATATAGATCTCAGTCGATTATATTCTACAATGGCTCTCGAGTTTGCTTTAACTGATGCTGGATTGAAATTTATCAAATGTAGGCCTTCCAATTTACTTACTCGTGACAAACCTACATAGGCTTGACCATCACTGAATACAGTCGTTCCTAAATCCATCATTGCATTGTTACATGTAATTCCTTGACTTTTGTGTATAGTTATTCCATAACTGAGAGACAATGGAAATTGTTTCCGATGTACCACTAATTTGTGGAATACTTCAAATTTAATATCTACTTTCGTTATTGCGATTTCTTTGTTATCCGAAATAACTATTTTGATGGAATCAATACGATTGCCGTCAGCAGAGCGATTAACTGCAACTACATTGCCTATCGTTCCATTGACAAGTCCCAAAGTTACGTCAATGTTTCGTCGAATCATCACTTTAGCGCCAATTTTAATCGCTATTACTCTTTCAATGCCAGCTGTTTCAGACACTTTATCATCTTTGTCTTCTAAAATTTTATGCACCTTTTTTTTCATTGCTGGAGCACAGTCGACATCATCTTCTGCTATCAGTAGAATTTCATCGCTGTCGATTTTATCGAGCATTGCTGTGTTCAAAACCTTGCACAAATAACACGTGGGCAATAAACAAATTGTATCAATCGGTAATTGATTCATATAAGTGCAAAGTTCATTCAATCTTTCGTCGCAACTACTTTCTTTAAAATTGATTTTTCTAGACTGAAGAACATTGATGTCAGAATCCGTTACTAAACCTATTCGTATTCTAGAAAGTATATCACGATATGTATTGTCGCATCTTTGTCGCATATTAATCAAAAGTTTGTCGTACTCGAACAATCTCCACAAATCACATCCACCCATGGTACCTAAATACTTCTGAATCTCTGATCGAGACATTTTAACAAACGAAAATTGTCCTTTTACAGGAGGAAGCTGCAACAAATCCCCAAACAGGAGAATGTGTTTTCTGCCAAAGAAACCATCATCTGTATCTGTCGTATCAAAGATTTCACATAATCGTAGATTGATAAACATAAGTGTCACATTTGAAATCATGGATACTTCATCGATTATAAATAATTCGACATTCTTTAACTTGTCTCTCAAAGTTTTCAAGACCATGTCCGACAATTGCGTATATTTTGGTGTAGATTCATGACTAACGGGTAGTTGAAACATTCTATGGATTGTCAAGCCATCGATATTGAATGCTGCAATACCCGTGGGAGCAGATATGGCAGTCGTTTTTTCCAAATTTATTCTGATCCAATGTTTAATCGTTTCAATTAGAAAACTTTTCCCTGTACCACCCTCGCCACTTACGTACAGTCGCAGAATCTGATTCTTATCTTGTAAAACTTGGCATACTCCATCAAAGACTCTTTTCTGGTCTTCGTTCAATTGCGACATCATTTGCGATAAATCAATCGGGTCGTCAATCTTACCAAAATCTTCCAGATCTTTCATCGCGTCGTCAGCTTCTATCGGATTACAATCCAATTCATCGTCATCGGATTTGTCTCTGTCTGCTGTTTTCAGATCATTTTCGCGCTTCTCGATTAATTCAGCAACGTTCTCAAAAGCTTTCTGTATTTCTTCGAGCCTTTTGTGATATTTCATTGCCTTCGTTAAAACAGACTCTGAATTCTTAAAGGCATCCGTGTAAGTCTCGAATGTACCTTTGAGTTCACTCAAATCTCTCCATGGTTTGAACAGAAGAAGCAGCGAGTAAAAGTATTTTTCGGGCTCAGTTTTTATATTAAATCGATAATGGTTAATTAAATAACCCTTTTTCCGTTTTTTTAAAAATAAACCCGATGCCAGTTTGTAACACTTGACTTCGTCATTATTTGACATCTGTTTCGTAATTTCCCAGAATCTGGCAAAATCGTACAAATTCAATGATTCTAATTCCTGAGGTCTATTTGGATAGTAATCATCGATGAGTGACGAACAGTAAATATTCGTAGAATTTTCATCGAGAGCTTTAATTTCATTAAATGTTTTAACTTTTCTATTTCTCACCTCATTAACATCGATCCATTTGACCACGGTATCATTATCCGTACCGTACAAGGGATTCCCTAATAGTGTATCCGCAGCTTCTAAAGCACCGCATTCTCTGTTATTTAATGAACGCATTGCAAAATTCCACAGTTTCGATGCCAAGGACTTATTTGAATCTATCACTTCAAAGTCTGTATTGCATTTTTCCGACTTTGTCGTGTATTTTGTTAAATATGAGTTTAAAAACTCTGATTTTTCTCCAATAAATTGTATGTCCATATTTCCCTCCCAGGCTAATTTGATAGCCGGATTATAATCATTTATAAACCTTTCCGACTCCTTGCGAGGAAGATCGTACAATCTGCTCTTACTGCGTAAATTTTTTCTACCGACTATCGAAGTGATAACGTCTCTTAAAACGAAATTCTCAGTAACTGGCCGAGGAAAATCGAACCGACACTTTCTGTATATATTAGTTGCCGTTTTTTTCGTACGCATGCAATACGAGTTATGTTTATGATTCTGATCACTTATTACCGTATCGTACAACGTTGGCGAAACATTTTCATCTAGAATTTCACACGTTACGTATTTTCAAATAAACGTAGCAACTTCTTCATCTGGCGATTTTCCTAATACTGGAGCATCTTTTATCCAAATCATACAATGCATGTGCTGAATACCTCTACTTTGATATTCCAGTCGCCAGAAGTAATGAATAACCTTTCCTATTGGATTATCGGACGAACAAATAAAATCAATCATGGCTTTGAATTTTATGCACATGAATCTAGAAGTACTTACAGGATCGTATGCGACTAGTTCGCTGATGCCTAACTTCTCTTTATCGGGATTCATATCTCGTAAATATTCACCCAAATCGGACCATTTCCATTCACTAGGACTCAAAGTCAAAAACCACGTCGCTGGACCGTAATGCAAAGTCATGCATTTTACATTATTGGACGGTTGTCGCCAAAATTGATCCGTATTTCTCAATTTTGCGAAAATACTCATTAAATTCGATTCTAATTCGTAATCTTTCAATTCGTTCAAGTATCTACCAGCAGTGTATCTCTCTCGTGGGTTAGTAACCATCATCGTATAATAGATACCACTTTTCAACTGTCGGTAGTTAGCATCATTGAGAAGGAAAAACAGATACTGCAGATTCAACCTGAATCTACTATGTTTCGACATCAATCGTGTTCTAATAAATAAATATTCCGGCAATGCAAAGTTTCTATCTTCTCGTTGTCCATTGACACCATCAGGATATAAATCAGGGAAACACATGACATCCAGATATTTATAACGATTATCCATTGGAAAATCTTCAATTTTCATCATTTGATAAAGCTTCAATGCAGATTCGTTATCGATTCTTTTAGCGTGTATTGGGTATATTGTATACTGATCGTTAATATCCGAATCTTTAGTGATTTGTGTGAGGAAAGCCCTACGTTTTAAAACGATTTGATCATTATTATTTTTATAAATTTAACGTATAAGACGGGCAATAAGAGCCAAATCGCGGATGACAATGCGTTATCCTAACGAAACTAAATTATTTTTCGTTAGAATTAAATACCGGTGCACAAGGCACCAAATTTTACTTGGACACGGCCAACCTCGATTCCCGATTCTGCGACTTTCGGATCTATATTTTTCTCTCGCACTTTATTTCTTTAGGGGGAATAGGGGATACATGGAATTAAAAATCTCTTGTAGAGATTATTCCAATTTTATATCTTGGCCGTGTCCAAGTAAAAATTTGGTGCCTTGTGCACAGGTATTTAATTCTAACGAAAAAATTTAGTTTCGTTTAGAATACGCACTGTCATCCGCGATTTGGCTCTTATTGCCTATCTTATATATGTTAAATTTATATTTATATATTACAGAGCCTAGTTAAACTCTTAATTTATACACGCTGGCTTAAAGGCGTTTATTTACCAACATTAATATATATAACAGAGAAAAGTATAGAATCGAAAGGATCTGAATAGCTCAGTTGGAAGAGCAGTCGCCCGGCAAGCGAAAGGTCTCGGGTTCGATTCCCGATTCTGCGACTTTCGGATCTATATTTTTCTCTCGCACTTTATTTCTTTAGGGGGAATAGGGGATACATGGAATTAAAAATCTCTTGTAGAGATTATTCCAATTTTATATCTTGGCCGTGTCCAAGTAAAAATTTGGTGCCTTGTGCACAGGTATTTAATTCTAACGAAAAAATTTAGTTTCGTTTAGAATACGCACTGTCATCCGCGATTTGGCTCTTATTGCCTATCTTATATATGTTAAATTTATATTTATATATTACAGAGCCTAGTTAAACTCTTAATTTATACACGCTGGCTTAAAGGCGTTTATTTACCAACATTAATATATATAACAGAGAAAAGTATAGAATCGAAAGGATCTGAATAGCTCAGTTGGAAGAGCAGTCGCCCGGCAAGCGAAAGGTCTCGGGTTCGATTCCCGATTCTGCGACTTTCGGATCTATATTTTTCTCTCGCACTTTATTTCTTTAGGGGGAATAGGGGATACATGGAATTAAAAATCTCTTGTAGAGATTATTCCAATTTTATATCTTGGCCGTGTCCAAGTAAAAATTTGGTGCCTTGTGCACAGGTATTTAATTCTAACGAAAAAATTTAGTTTCGTTTAGAATACGCACTGTCATCCGCGATTTGGCTCTTATTGCCTATCTTATATATGTTAAATTTATATTTATATATTACAGAGCCTAGTTAAACTCTTAATTTATACACGCTGGCTTAAAGGCGTTTATTTACCAACATTAATATATATAACAGAGAAAAGTATAGAATCGAAAGGATCTGAATAGCTCAGTTGGAAGAGCAGTCGCCCGGCAAGCGAAAGGTCTCGGGTTCGATTCCCGATTCTGCGACTTTCGGATCTATATTTTTCTCTCGCACTTTATTTCTTTAGGGGGAATAGGGGATACATGGAATTAAAAATCTCTTGTAGAGATTATTCCAATTTTATATCTTGGCCGTGTCCAAGTAAAAATTTGGTGCCTTGTGCACAGGTATTTAATTCTAACGAAAAAATTTAGTTTCGTTTAGAATACGCACTGTCATCCGCGATTTGGCTCTTATTGCCTATCTTATATATGTTAAATTTATATTTATATATTACAGAGCCTAGTTAAACTCTTAATTTATACACGCTGGCTTAAAGGCGTTTATTTACCAACATTAATATATATAACAGAGAAAAGTATAGAATCGAAAGGATCTGAATAGCTCAGTTGGAAGAGCAGTCGCCCGGCAAGCGAAAGGTCTCGGGTTCGATTCCCGATTCTGCGACTTTCGGATCTATATTTTTCTCTCGCACTTTATTTCTTTAGGGGGAATAGGGGATACATGGAATTAAAAATCTCTTGTAGAGATTATTCCAATTTTATATCTTGGCCGTGTCCAAGTAAAAATTTGGTGCCTTGTGCACAGGTATTTAATTCTAACGAAAAAATTTAGTTTCGTTTAGAATACGCACTGTCATCCGCGATTTGGCTCTTATTGCCTATCTTATATATGTTAAATTTATAAAAATAATTATGCTTTTATCGATAACGCAATCGGGGCTTAGTTGGCCTTGTTTAACCAAGTTGGGTGCCGCGCCAGTATCTATCATGAAATTCGTGTTGCGTGCTAAACCGTCCGCGGCAATGGAAACGGTGGGCGCGTGCGAAAAATCGTTCGGAGTTAGCATGGCGATTCTGGTTTCTCCAGGGCTTGCTCCGCGTTTATTAGTTGTATTGGACGATCTGTTTCCCGAGACGTTCCCGCTCGAGCCTCGTCCCTGGGCCTCGAGGGGTGAGGGGAGTTTCCCTGACGTGAGTTATTGTATTGTCTTTTCCGGCACTCCTCTATTTCGTGTCCCGGATTTTTACAGTACCTACAGTATTTGTTGTTACTGGTTCGTTCGTGTCTATTGTTCTCGGGACCCCCTCGGTTGGCGTCTTCCGTTCTGTAAGTGTTTGTCGGTCTCTGTGACTGTGTACTATTATAGGCTTTTGGAAACGGCGCGTTACTGTGCCGTGTTTGTTCGACGCGCGGCGAGTACTCGGCTCGAGTCCATCTGTTGTTAGGAGATCGTTCCGTGTTTATTTTTATGGGCGTCGAGTGGGCTAAAGGCCTTTCATTCGGATATACGTTACGTTCGTATGAACGGCGCGGAGTTTCGAATCTTTCATTGTCTAGTTCCGATCTTTTCGCGAGAATTTTGACGTGTGAAAAAGCTAGAAACGGGTCGCGATAGTGTTCTTGTCTCAATTGTATCCTATAGGCGAGTGGCAAGCCCTCGCAGAAAGATCGTGCTGTTAAGGCGTCGATTTCGTTTACTGATCCGACGGATAGCATTCCTTGCGCTCGGCGTTCCGCGTCCGTTATAGAAGATCGCAAGTCTTTTACGCGGCTAATGAAATCAAGGATATGCTCGTTTGGTTTAAGGTAAATTGTGCTCAGCTCCCCACGATACTGGTCGATGGTTTTCGGGGATCCGAAGGCTCCATTCAGGAGGTCGGCAAGTTGAGTTATCGTTTCGCACTCTTCGTCTTCTACGGCGCATACAGCTCGCCCGCGTAACTTAGTAAGAAGTAGGCGGGTTAGGTTTCGCTCGGACGATGGTGGGAATATTTCTTTAGCGCGTCTACATGCTCGTATAAATTGAGAGAGGGGGATATTTCGACCGTCGAATGGCGGGATAGTCTCAAGTGCTTCCCTGAAAGACACCCTTGGACTATCATAATTGGTTCCGTGTTGGAATGCGGGAGACGCCTGTTCGTCGAGAAAGCGTCCCGCGGTGCTGGGAATATATTGCGTAGGTATCGTATTGTTCCCGCGCATGGAGTTTATCTCCTGGCGTAATCGTTCGATTTCTTGGAGCATATGATCGCTTAAGTCGGGTTTTTCGGTTGCTACCATTGTGATGGAGTTCAAACGTTTTTCCATCTCCGTTTCTTTACTCACGAGGTTACTGCGGATGATTTCGAGGTCTTCTTCCGAAGCCCGTTTTTCGCGTTCGAACGTTTCTTTCTGCTGTTGAAGCATCTCGGATTGTTCGCGTAACCGTGCTTCCTTGGCATGTAATTGAGCGCGAAGTTCGTCTATTTCTACTTCAGTGAGCTTTTTCGTACCCGATTTCCCTCGTGTTTCCATCGCAAATATTAACTCGTATCCCACCGCTGTCACCAAATTTTGTTACGTCTCGTGGGGTCCCGGCTGCGAAAATTTGAATGCAGAGCTCGGCTTTTTCCACGAGACACGATCGCTATTACGGGTACGCGAATCTATGCGATTCTCCCCGGGGATACCCGCGATCTGAGGTTATTCGCGCTGGAACTGAGGTGATCGGATTATTGCGTGGGACCTACCTGTGACTCTACTGTAATAAAGATAGCTTCGTCGATTGCTCTATGCGAAACGTCGTTGGGGTTGCGTAAGTAATCTTCGTACGTAAACTGACAAAGCTCGCACAAATCACCGATTCGCGTGAGGGTAAGTCGGAAGTTGCAGACTCCGCAATTTATTCCGATAGGTGTTCCGCCTATGATTAGAGTATGCTTCCGAATCCTTGTCCAAAGTAATTTCGAGACTCTAGGTAAGGTGGAGTAGCATGAAATGCAGAGAGCTGCCTTAGTCTCAAAATGGATGTACCCGACACCAACTTGGCAATAGAATAAGGGTTCAAACGGTACAAAGAGATTAACTTTTGAAGGAGGAGTTATACCTCTAAGGGTGAGTGGGCACATTTGTGCGTAATCGAATTGATAATGCGTCATTCGCTCGTAGATCTTCGGTGAATCCGGCAGTTATCGAGAAGTTAGTAGTCGTCGGCAAAACCGTCGGTAATTGTTCAGTAAAACACTGGTAAGGTGCCAGTAAGGTGTCGATAACCCGTTGGTAAAAGAACGTATGTCGGTATATCGTCGGTAATGTCGGTAAAAGAACGTATGTTGGTATATTGTCGATAACGTCGGTAAAAGAACGTATGTCGGTATATCGTCGGTAATGTTGGTAAATCGAAAGTGTTCTCAATTGATTATTGTTTAAATGACTACTTTGTTGTACGGATTTACGAAGTTATTTCTTGAGACACAAGATTTTTAAGAGATTGATCTATTTGCGTTTTTCCGTGTTAGAATTCCGAGGGTGGCACCGCATGTGGTGGTCGATCCTAGTTTTATAGCCCGACCTTTTTTTTATAGCTTCCGCAGTGACGATGGAAAAGAGGAAAAATGCGTCGGAGATTTTTCTAGAATGTTCTCTTCCACGTGGTAGAAGCGTCTCTGAATTTGCTAACACGCGCGATTCCTTAGGTTAACGTGAATTTCACTTACCTTTAGTAGCACTTTCTTGATCGTGTCGGCTCGTACTTGGAGGTAGTGCGTGCGGCGAGGGTCGTTCACTGGGATGTTTGGCGGCGGCAGGCGTCGTGGTTGGAACGTTATTGGTATGCACTTCCACTGTAGGAGTTCGTCGTTGTTATTATTTTTAATGTTGAAAATGTTCTCGTATTCAGGATCGGCCTGATATTCCACTCCGAGGAATTGAGAATATTCCTCGGTCGCTGATTCGCGATAAAGTCGGTTTAGTTTTCGTAATTGATTCTTCATTCCTGCGCGTCGGGTCTTAGGCATATTGAATTTGATGCATCCTCTGAATGATTACTCAAATAAGGAGGGTTGATATGCGGCGGACCTCACTATCAATTCCTTATTTTGGCAAATGCTGAGAATGTTAATTCTGACTGTGATGAGCGGTGGTCCGCTCCAAACACAGTTTGAATTATTCTGAATTCAAACGCCGTATGACAAATTTAAACGCTATCGTATTTTATCACGGGAGTGGAAGTTTTGAAGAATACTGAACACTAGTTTTCACACATGAATACACTGATTTATTCGTATAGTAGTACAAAATTCGAGACTAAAACTTAGAATTAGAATTTAGATTTAGACTTAGAATTTAGAGTTAGAATATTATACTTAGAATTAGAATTTTAGAATTAGAGTTAGGATTTAGAATTTGGAGCTAGAATTTAGGAGTGCGACTGTACTGTTCGGTGTCGCGCAGAGAACTGCCGAAATTCGGGACTGCTCTGAGGTCCTTCGTTTCGGCGGCTCGGGCCTGCGGCGGCCTGGAGAGGGGGAACTCTCCGGAGTAGGGGCTCTCACCGTGGTGGGAGATCCTTAGGCGCTACGAAGCGCCACGCTTAGTTTCTAGGCGGAGTTAAGCGTCATGGCCGGCTTTGGCGCGCTTTTCAAATAGCGTTTAAGGAACTTGGAGTAAACGAAAAAATTTATACGGCCGGACGTGACATGAGTAAAGTTACGGCCAAGTATCCGCTTACGAGAGTCGAGTTATTCACGATTCATAGCGGCGTTGCGGGTGAATCATTAGATAATGTAATACCAGGCCAATTATCGAAACGAATAATAGTAGGATTCGTTAATAATAAAGCATTTAATGGAGATAAAAAATTAAATCTGTTTAATTCTAAAAATTACGGTATAAGTTTCTTCTCTCTGTACATCGACAATATGCAAATTCCCAGTAGGCCATTACAACCGATTTTCTCGTCGGAAGAACCGCTTTACGTTGATGCTTATCAAACACTCTTCGCGGGAACGGGTATCCATTTCTTGAATGAGGGAAATTCTATAAGTAGAGACGATTATTCCAAGGGATACACGCTTCTCGCTTTTGATCTCACACCCGATTTGTCTGCCAATTGCGCCGGGCATTGGAACCTCGTGAGACATGGCAATTTACGATTAGAAGTACGATTCGAAAAGCTACTTACCAAAACAATTAACTGCATTGTTTACAGCGAATTTGATAATGTAATTGAAATCGACTCGTCGCGTCAAGTCATCGTCGATTTTTTGGTTAAAATTTTTTTCACCGCATTTACAACCCTCACGTCACAGCGTGTAGCCTATTCAAACTTTTCTGTATTTTTTTTACCCCTTCCCTTCTCTTCCACTTTCATTCGTCGACGAGTTTTACGAGAAGAAAATCTTACCATGTTACGAAAAAAAATAGGCAGTTTCCTTCGAGACACGCACGTTGACGGTTCGTGAAAAGCTTAAACCTCGCCTACAAAAAGCGTAGAAATTTTTCATCATGGATATAGTCATTGACATACAAGGTTTCCGCGATGCGGACGAGAAGTTTCTACCTAAGGAAATCGCGGTTGTCGCGATTGACGCAGCGATCGTCGACCATTAGATTATAATGGCTCCGTATCCGTTTGGAGATTTACCCGAAAAAGTAAAGCGGCAAAACACATGGCTCACGCGAAATCACCATGGTATCGAATGGTTCAACGGCGACGCAAATTCAAAATATTTTACGTTGCGTTTACGAGAAATTATAAGATACTCGAGGCACATATACGTCAGAGGCAGCAAAAAAGCATATTACTTACGGAATCTACTTTCCAGAAAAATATATAAATTAGAAGATATCTCTCCAGCATTCAAAAATCTAACGGCGGAGGGAAAGTACGGACAATATTGTACGCATCATGGATTTCAAACAATTTTTCATTGCGCATTACATAACGCTTACAAATTAAAGCGCTGGCTAGTGGAGCAAAATAATAGCGGCAGCAGTGATATTCTCAGTGTTAGCCAACCCACTAGTTGTAGTTCTCTCGAAAATTTTCAATTGATCAATGACAACGACAACGACGACAGCGGACACGTAAGCGAGAAAACCTGCTACTGTCACGTCCGGCCGTATAAATTTTTTCGTTTACTCCAAGTTCCTTAAACGCTATTTGAAAAGCGCGCCAAAGCCGGCCATGACGCTTAACTCCGCCTAGAAACTAAGCGTGGCGCTTCGTAGCGCCTAAGGATCTCCCACCACGGTGAGAGCCCCTACTCCGGAGAGTTCCCCCTCTCCAGGCCGCCGCAGGCCCGAGCCGCCGAAACAAAGGACCTCAGAGCAGTCCCGAATTTCGGCAGTTCTCTGCGCGACACCGAACAGTATAGTCGCACTCCTAAATTCTAACTCTAAGTCCAAATTCTAAATCCTAACTCTAATTCTAAAATTCTAACTCTAAGTATAATATTCTAACTCTAAATTCTAAGTCTAAATCTAAATTCTAATTCTAAGTTTTAGTCTCGAATTTTGTACTACTATACGAATAAATCAGTGTATTCATGTGTGAAAACTAGTGTTCAGTATTCTTCAAAACTTCCACTCCCGTGATAAAATACGATAGCGTTTAAATTTGTCATACGGCGTTTGAATTCAGAATAATTCAAACTGTGTTTGGAGCGGACCACCGCTCATCACAGTCAGAATTAACATTCTCAGCATTTGCCAAAATAAGGAATTGATAGTGAGGTCCGCCGCATATCAACCCTCCTTATTTGAGTAATCATTCAGAGGATGCATCAAATTCAATATGCCTAAGACCCGACGCGCAGGAAGGAAGAATCAATTACGAAAACTAAACCGACTTTATCGCGAATCAGCGACCGAGGAATATTCTCAATTCCTTGGAGTGGAATATCAGGCCGATCCTGAATACGAGAACATTTTCAACATTAAAAATAATAACAACGACGAACTCCTACAGTGGAAGTGCATACCAATAACGTTCCAACCACGACGCCTGCCGCCGCCAAACATCCCAGTGAACGACCCTCGCCGCACGCACTACCTTCAAGTACGAGCCGACACGATCAAGAAAGTGCTACTAAAGGTAAGTGAAATTCACGTTAACCTAAGGAATCGCGCGTGTTAGCAAATTCAGAGACGCTTCTACCACGTGGAAGAGAACATTCTAGAAAAATCTCCGACGCATTTTTCCTCTTTTCCATCGTCACTGCGGAAGCTATAAAAAAAAGGTCGGGCTATAAAACTAGGGTCGACCACCACATGCGGTGCCACCCTCGGAATTCTAACACGGAAAAACGCAAATAGTTCAATCTCTTAAAAATCTTGTGTCTCAAGAAATAACTTCGTAAATCCGTACAACAAAGTAGTCATTTAAACAATAATCAATTGAGAACACTTTCGATTTACCAACATTACCGACGATATACCGACATACGTTCTTTTACCGACGTTATCGACAATATACCAACATACGTTCTTTTACCGACATTACCGACGATATACCGACATACGTTCTTTTACCAACGGGTTATCGACACCTTACTGGCACCTTACCAGTGTTTTACTGAACAATTACCGACGGTTTTGCCGACGACTACTAACTTCTCGATAACTGCCGGGTTCACCGAAGATCTACGAGCGAATGACGCATTATCAATTCAATTACGCACAAATGTGCCCACTCACCCTTAGAAGTATAACTCCTCCTCCAGAAGTTAATCTCTTTGTACCGTTTGAACCCTTATTCTATTGCCAAGTTGGTGTCGGGTACATCCATTTTGAGACTAAGGCAGCTCTCTGCATTTCATGCTACTCCACCTTACCTAGAGTCTCGAAATTACTTTGGACAAGGATTCGGAAGCATACTCTAATCATAGGCGGAACACCTATCGGAATAAATTGCGGAGTCTGCAACTTCCGACTTACCCTCACGCGAATCGGTGATTTGTGCGAGCTTTGTCAGTTTACGTACGAAGATTACTTACGCAACCCCAACGACGTTTCGCATAGAGCAATCGACGAAGCTATCTTTATTACAGTAGAGTCACAGGTAGGTCCCACGCAATAATCCGATCACCTCAGTTCCAGCGCGAATAACCTCAGATCGCGGGTATCCCCGGGGAGAATCGCATAGATTCGCGTACCCGTAATAGCGATCGTGTCTCGTGGAAAAAGCCGAGCTCTGCATTCAAATTTTCGCAGCCGGGACCCCACGAGACGTAACACTACGGTAAAAATTACTTTGTTAGCAGCGTAAATGATAACCCTGTTCTAATTCATAATATAAAAACTCGAGCGGATAGTATAACAGAAACAAAAGATTTGTCAAACGTCGAGTAGTCAATTGAGAAAGAAAAAAATGAAGAAGAAGAAGAAGAAGAAAGATTTACGGAGCGCAAATCGTCGTCGTACAGAAACGTTACAGCGGGAGAAGTAAAAACTGAAGTTATTCAAATAATATCAGGATCCGTGCGTTCATCTTCACGTCAAAAAAATGAACACTTGCGAAATTCTACGGGCATTGCGTCATATCAATGTCAAGCATGCGGGAGTTTATTCCGCC
The DNA here is from genome assembly GCF_048542155.1 of Nylanderia fulva. NCBI lineage: Eukaryota > Metazoa > Arthropoda > Insecta > Hymenoptera > Formicidae > Nylanderia > Nylanderia fulva. The sequence goes on from NW_028190693.1 coordinate 55,416, forward strand.
GACAGAGTTCCGAGGGTGTGGACGAGGTCGACGACTATCGTCGCTAATACAGACGATCATAATAGACCTGGTGAACACTGGGTCGTCTTCTTCCTCGACGAACATGGAACAGGCACCTACTTTGATAGCTACGGACTAGCTCCTCTGGAACCAAGATTTCTCCTTCAACTTCAACGAAACTCCGTCATCCATTGATGGAATACCCGTCAATTACAAAGCCTTTTTTCACAAACTTGCGAACATTATAGTTGTGTATTTTTTATTTTATGTCTATCGGATACGATCTTAATCAATTTCTTACTCTTTTTACCGAAAATTGTACACGCAACGACAGATTAATCGTACATTTATTTAAAAAAATTTTTTTTCCGCTAAAATAAAAACGTAATTTCTAATTTTAATATTATATTCAATTCAATAATTTTTTAATAACATATTTCTATGTAACGCTTTTAACTTTTATGTAACATCCATTTATATGAAGAATTAGTAATAATAATAAACTTTGTGTGAAACTTTTTACTTAATATTTTATATTTATTTTCTACATTCTTTATCCTTTACCTCATAGCGAAATAAAAATTCGATCTCTTTTACTTTAAATTGTTCAATATATTTTTTTCTCTATCCTGTCCTTGTATATCGAAAATAATTTTATTTTATTTTTTTAGCACTCGATATCGCGTATTCAGCAAGCGAAATCGCGGTCAGACGTTAGAGGCGTTTGTAATTTTTGTTTATCTTGTTTTCTTTGTTTCATTTGTTACGCCTAGTAAGCTAGCAGTGCGAGTTTGTATTTTTTTTTTGCTAATCTTTTTCATCGCTGTCACTCCGACGACCCTTCTTCTCTATCGCGTAAGAGAGTTCGAAGAGCGAGTTGCATAGTCGCCCTCCACGTGGCTTTCGGTATACCACGACTCGCCATTTTGTCGGCTTTTTCCAAAACCCACCTACTCTCCCTCTACCCTTCCAAAATAAAAATCACCCAATCAGAGTGCCGGCAAGTATAGTTAGAGCCTATCAGACGCCAAAGACTAATACCCCCGATTAAAAATAGACCAATCTCCGAACGAAAAATTCTGTCTAGCCACGCCCCCTCAGACGTCAGGACCACGTGTCCGGTCTGAGTTTTGACACCTGTCACAGCAAGACCACGTGTCCGGACTGAGTTTTGACACCTGTAACTGGGTCACCGACCCTCACAGCAGGTGCCATTATTTGGCACATCATAAAAAATCGTCTGGCACAGCAGAGGTCACCATAAAAAACCGTCTGGCACAGCAGGGGGCCGGCCGAGGAATGGGGGTTTGTTTTGACTCACTATAGTGGCCCACATACTATTTACATACAAAATAAGACCTGCACAAACTTGGAATTGAATGAAGGAATATAAGTAAATGTTTAGATATTAATTTGAAAGCCTAGTAAGAAAATAGCTTGTCAAACATTTTCGTATGTGCACGCACGAAAATGTTTGATCAGCTATTCTCTTTTAAAAAAAAGGTAAGACTCTTCTCTCGACCGTACTGGCAAATATTATTTATTAAATCACAACGTTTTGACCCTTCTTTGAGTCCTTATCAAGTGATCTAGATATACATAGAGAAGAAATACAGTACAGAGATTAATACAATAAAAAAACTACTTTACTTAACAATATTACAAAATAATAAAAAGAAGCGAAACATACTTGTGAAAATAAAAATAAAATTATAATTTAAGATGTCAAGAACAAATATAGTGTCGGTTTGACAACACGTCAAGACTCTTAGACGAGTTATGAGAGACTCTAAACGACCTTTATTATTTTGTCGTAGATATTACTTAGATTGTCGGTATCCTTTTGTAAATTAATAGCGTTTTTATTTTTCTTAATAAAAAATATTTCAGCAATTTCTTTTTTTTACGTGTTTTTCACTGTGCAAAATAACCGGCGAAGTCCAGTCAAAATCGTGATCGAATTTAATTTTATGTTTACTGATAACTGATAAATTACTCGAATGCATTTTGATGTTGCTGAAATGTTCCTTTACACGTGTACATAGATGTCTCTTTGTTTGTCCGATGTATGACACGTTGCAATCATTACAATTAATTTTGTAAACTACTTCAATCTTTTTATCTGTAGGCAGTCTATCCTTACCGAGTGTAATTAAATGGTTTGGTTTTTTAGGAATATTATGAACAACATTAAATCCAATATTTTTAAAAATTCGATCGATATCGCTTAAGCTATTAACATAGGATAGTGAAATGAAAGGAGATTTATCAACAATATTTCGCTCATTACTTGATTCATTCATGTTTCTGTGTTTTAAATAATTAATCCTTTTATTAACCCAACAATTCAATTGCATGTTTAGGAAAGCAGTTATTAAATAAAATCTGTTTCACGATATTAATATTCTCGTCGTGAAACTGGTCATTTGATAAGAGACTCTCGTGATCTACAAGATTAAAAATTGTGTTCATTTTATATTTAAAAGGGTGATTGGAAAAGAAATTCATATATCTGTTCGAACACGTGTTCTTCCTGTACCAATTTGTTACAAGCTTTCCATTTGACCGAGAGATCGTTGTATTCAAAAAATTAATACATCCGTCTGATTCCGTCTCATATGTAAAGGTTAAACGGTGGTGATAATTACTAAAGATATTAATTATTTCGTGGATTCTTGTCTTTGGAATAATAGCGAAAATATTGTCAACATATCTATAATAAGTCGGAACATTGAAACTAAGTTGACTTAAACAATGTGTTTCGAAATCATCCATCACCATGTCTGCCAAGATGGGTGAGAGAGGAGATCCTATGGGACTACCAAAGATTTGTTTGTAATATTATTCATTAAAGCTAAAACTAGTAGAATCTAGAATAAAGTCGACGGCATATAAGAACTGAGCAAGACTAAAATTCGTATTTTGAGAAATGTCACTTCATCGTTTCTCAATAACGCGTAAAACCAATTCTTTTGGAATATTAGTAGTAGTATAGTGGGCACTATGGCCCGTCAAAACAAACCCCCACCACCGACCCGTCTGGCGCCGTGTCTTATCTTATCTTTCCCCCACCACCGGCGTCTGGTTTTTCCGAGTGTGGGTGTAGGGGGAGAGGGTGTTGGGGAAAAAAAAATGGCGACTGGCCCCGAAAGGTGGGGATAAGAATTTTTTTTATTTTTTTCTGATTTCCTCTGGATTTGAACCTGGGGCCTTCGTGTTTCCGAGCAGGGTCCTAGTATGTTGAGCTAAACGAAATCTTACTAGTCTAAGGATTAGATGAGGTATTTAAGCTAAAGTTGCGTAGGGTACGGTATGGGGGTTCGGGTATACGTATGGCAAGGATAGCTCGTCGAATCAAATGGTCGATATTGGACGGGATGGGCTAAAAACAGTTCGGGTATACGTATGGCAAGGATAGCTCGTCGAATCAAATGGTCGATATTAGACGGGGTGGGGTAAAAACATTTTGACCAAGAAAAGCGTCATGCGGTCGACCGGGGATCGGTGGCAGGTAGTAACTGACAATGCCGTAGGGTAATAAAAAAAGAACACGCAAATATTTGTACTGGCGAGCATTCCGACTTGTGTCACGATAAAAAAATAATGCATCATCGTAGATTAGAAAGAATGCTTATTGTTGAAAAGATGTCAGATAAAATTTTATTTTAAAATAACTCGCTGCTTAATGAAGGTAGACAGAAACATGGATGTTGAGGAAATTTCTGGAAAGAGGAAGTGAAAGAAAATTGAACAATGGTTTTAAAAGTACAAATATGATTTATATTTAAAATATTTTTACAGAACAAAATTATTCACAAACATTTCAAGAAAATATTCGTCAAATAATTATTAAAATTTACGTTTTGATATAATTGTATGTACAATTTGTTCGAAATAAAGTGAAATTATTTCTAAAAATGTTATCTCAAAGTATACATCAAGAAATGTTAAATCTTTCAGTTGGGTACTGTCACGTCCGGCTTCATTACTATGTCCGGGTATGTAAATTTTTTTCCATCTATAAGAAATAAATCCTAAAACTATCAAACATCATTTGAAAAGCGCGCCAAAGCCGGCCATGACGCTTAACTCCGCCTAGAAACTAAGCGTGGCGCTTCGTAGCGCCTAAGGGTCTCCCACCACGGTGAGAGCCCCTACTCCGGAGAGTTCCCCCTCTCCAGGCCGCCGCAGGCCCGAGCCGCCGAAACGAAGGACCTCAGAGCAGTCCCGAATTTCGTCAGTTCTCTGCGCGACACCGAACAGTACCAGTCGCACTTCTAAATTCTAACTCTGAGTCCAAATTCTAACTCTAATTCTAAAATTCTAACTCTAAGTATAATATCCTAACTCTAAAATCTAAATTCTAAGTCTAAGTCTAAATTCTAAGTTCTAGTTTCAAATCCTGTACTACTATACGAATAAATCAGTGTATTCATGTGTGAAAACTAGTGTTCAGTACTCTTCAAAACTTCCACTCCCGTGATAAAATACGATAGCGTTTAAATCTGTCATACGGCGTTTGAATTCAGATAATTTAAACTGTTTGGAGCGGACCACCGCTCATCACAGTTAGAATTAACATTCTCAGCATTTGCCAAATAAAGAATTGATAGTGAGGTCCGCCGCATATCAACCCTCCTTATTTGAGTAATCATTCAGAGGATGCATCAAATTCAATATGCCTAAGGACGCGACGCGCGGGAAGGAAGAATCAACTACGAAAACTAAACCGACTCTATCGTGAATCAAGCGACCGAGGAATATTCTCAATTCTCGGAGTGGAGTATCAGGCCGATCCTGAATACGAGGACATTTTCAACATTAAAAATAATAACAACGACGAACTCCTACAGTGGAAGTTGCATACCAATAACGTTCAACCACGACGCCTGCCGCCGCCAAACATCCCAGTGAACGTACCCTCGCCGCACGCACTACCTCCAAGTACGAGCCGACACGATCAAGAAAGTGCTACTAAAGGTAAGTGAAATTCACGTTAACCTAAGGAATCGCGCGTGTTAGCAAATTCCGAGACGCTTCTACCACGTGGAAGGGAACATTCTAGAAAAATCTCCGACGCATTTTTCCTCTTTTCCATCGTCACTGCGGAAGCTATAAAAAAAGGTTAGGGCTATAAAACTAGGGTCAACCACCACAGCGGTGCCACCCTCGGAATTCTAACACGGAAAAACGCAAATAGTTCAACTCTTAAAAATCTTGTGTCTCAAGAAATAACTTCGTAAATCCGTACAACAAAGTAGTCATTTAAACAAATAATCCATTGAGAACACTTTCGATTTACAACATTACCGACGATATACCGACATACTTCTTTTACCGACGTTATTGACCAATATACCGACATACGTTCTTTTACCGACATTACCGACTATATACCAACATACGTTCTTATACCGACATTACCAACCATATACCGACGAACGTTCTTTACCAACGGGTTATCGACACCTTACTGGCACCTACCAGTGTTTTACTGAACAATTACCGACGGTTTTGCCGACGACTACTAACTTCTCGATAACTGCCGGGTTCACCGAAGATCTACGAGGCGAATGACGCATTATCAATTCGATTACGCAACAAACACAAATGTGCCCACTCACCCTTAGAGGTATAACTCCTCCTCCAGAAGTTAATCTCTTTGTACCGTTTGAACCCTTATTCTATTGCCAAGTTGTGTCGGTACATCCATTTTGAGACTAAGGGCAGCTCTCTGCATTTCATGCTACTCCACCTTACCTAGAGTCTCGAAATTACTTTGGACAAGGATTCGGAAGCATACTCTAATCATAGGCGGAACACCTATCGGAATAAATTGCGGAGTCTGCAACTACCGACTTACCCTCACGCGAATCGGTGATTTGTGCGAGCTTTGTCAGTTTACGTACGAAGATTACTTACGCAACCCCAACGACGTTTCTCATAGAGCAATCGACGAAGCTATCTTTATTACATTAGAGGTCCCAGGTAGGTCCCACGCAATAATCCGATCACCTCAGTTCCAGCGCGAATAACCTCAGATCGCGGGTATCCCGGGGAGAATCGCATAGATTGCGTACCCGTAATAGCGATCGTGTCTCGTGGAAAAAGCCGAGCTCTGCATTCAAATTTTCCGCAGCCGCGACCCCACGAAACTAACAGTACGTACTTACTTTTTATTTCCTTCTGTTCCTCTGATCATGAGTTTCACGATACGTTTTAATGCTCCGTTTACAGGAAATTTAAATGGATTTCGTTTTAAATTAAACGAGCACATTCTTGACATTATTTTAAAAAAAATTTAGACATTTAAAATTTGCGTTCACCAATCAACATATTTTCTACCCTTGAAAAGTCGTTCTCTGCAGATATCGAATGTTGTAAGTTTTACGTTTCTTCGCCTTCGTCCGTTTTCGTTCGTATCCTCCACGTCTCGGAAAAAATCTTCTTGCTCGTTTTCACATATGTTTTAGTATGGCTCAGCACCAATCGGGGGGTGAAAAATTTACAATTATCTTGTTAAGGGACGAGCCAAATTTTAAAAACACCGTTTTAAAGCTCACATCGTTTCCCTGTTTTCTTGAAATTTTTTCCACGATTCCTGTCGAAGCAATCCCACGCTCCGTAGAGTTAATTTTCAACCCGAAAATCCATTCGACGTTTTTTTCCGTCATAAACCCCTTGATTTTCTTCGTGTAGGATGAATTCATCCGTATGTTGTTGACAGCAGCTACGGGTTTTTCTCGATTTTTTTTAAATTGTTTTTGGTAGTTGCACCGGAGAAATCAAA
>NW_028190694.1:0-62090 GCF_048542155.1 Nylanderia fulva
TTTTAATAATTTAAATTTATTGTTAGCGTATTTCACCTTTTAATTTTGACATAATTATTTAATTTATTTTGACATTGTATTGTGACTTTTTATTAGAATTTTTATTTATGTTTATTTATTTATTATAATGTTTTTTGCGCACTGAAGAAGATTGAATACAGTTCAAAACATTTGTAATTGGTTTTTTTTTCAATTAAAGTTTTTCCAAGATTTATAATAATTTTTTATTTGCTCGTTACACATGGCCTTGTAATATTTAATAAGTTATCATTGTGAATTGGCAAAGTTCGCATAAGTCACCGGCTCGCGTGAGAGTGAGGCGATTGTTGCAAGTCTCACAATCTATCCCGACGGGTATTCCGCCTATGATTAAACTATGTTTTCGAATCCTCGCCCAGAGCAACTTCGATATTCTAGGTAAGGCGGCGAAACACGAAAGGCAAAGAACAGCTTTAGTTTCGTAGTGAATATATCCGACACTTGGCAGTAGAATAAGGGTGGAAACGGCGCTATGAAGGTAACCTCTGGAGGAGGGAGGGGGTTATACCTCTCTAGGCGGAAACGGGCACATCGACACCTGCTACGTTAGTAGAGTTACAAAAGGTAATACGCAATTCACACGTAGACCGTTGACGAGGCCAGAGGTTGTCGATAAAGAACATAGGTGAAACGCCGGTAAATGTCGATAAAGAGCGTCGGTAAGACGTTGGTAAAACGTCGGTAAATGTCGGTAAAGATCGTCGGTAAGACGTCGGTAAATGTCGGTAAATGTTGGCAAAATTAGTTTATAATTAGCCAATGGCACTTCCTCGTTTGATAGTAACAGTGTTCAGGCGTTTGTAGGACAAGTTTTGGCAGCTGTTAGTATTTTAGGGTCCCGTGCAAGGTAGTAATTCGGTAACCCGGTTGGTGACTATCGAGAGAACCCTAAAGTTAGTTATTATTTATTAATAATTATTATGTCGTGAAAAATCGCACCGTTATTTCTTTAAATTTAAAAAAATTTAGAATATTGTATTTTCTTGCGTTTTCCGTATTAGAAGGTGCTGGGCTGCAGCGCACGTGCTGGTCGACCCTATTTTTATGACCAATCCTTTTTTTATGATTTCCGTAGTGGACGCTCGGGAAAAGGAAAAATGCGTCGGAGATTTTCCAGAATATTCCTTTCCACGTGGCGGTGGCGTCTCTAATTTTATTTAAGATGCGTGATTTCTTAAATTAATACGGACTTCACTTACCTTTAACAATATTTCCTTAATTGCGTCGGCTCGTTTTTGAAGGTAACTAGTACGGCGGGGGTCGTCCTTCGGGTCATATTCAATGGCGGCATGCGTCGTGGCAGGAAAGTTATCGGCACTGGTTTCTACGGCAGAAACTCGTCGTTGTTGTTAATGTTTGCGTTATTTTTAGTCGAAAAGTTTTTCGTACTCAGGGTCGGCCTGGTACTCTACCAGTAATTGAGAATACCGAGTAATTGAGAATATTGTTCCGTTACTGATTTACGGTAAATTCTGTTTAGTTTACGGAGTTGGTTTTTTCTTCTTGCGTAACATCTCTACATATCATGTAAAAACAAAATAATAACCATTATGAAAACCTGAAAATGCATGAATTAACTCTTTTGTTTCGTTATTTGAATATACATCTCCAAAACCCCACTCAATGCCCGCTCATCTTCTCCCTCTCCGTGTAAGCACGCCTTACCACGCCTCACATCCGCCATCTTTTCGACTCCCCAGCGTGACACATACGCCTTCGTTATGCATCGCCATCTTTCCTCCCTCTTCCCCTGTCCTTCTCTTTCTCTCCCTCTCTTCCCCCTCCCCCCACAAACCAATATCTGTACCCCAGCATGTACCTCTGCTAACGCGCGATTCTCATTAATTTTTGTTAAAATTAATCTAACTACTCTATAAATATCAAATATTTCACGTACATGGATAATCGAATTATGAAACATACACTCTGATTTAGAAATCTAACATCTATACTACGCTTATGTTATAAATTCTGATGAATTTCTTATATACATATTATATAATTACTTAAGATAAACAAATCGTTTTGCAATTAAGGACATTTTTACTATTGATGTACTCTTATTATTACTATTAGTCAGGGTACCTATATGGCTTCGCTAGCTAAACTAGCAATAACCATAAAATATAAGTACAATCTTTCTCTTAACATTATTCCTCATAACAACCCTCTTGTAATCGATAATTATTAATGATTAACATAACTAATTTTAATATAAACAAATCAAACTCGACAACTAGATCGTAAAATATATATTTATAGATACCATATAACCAACCGTGGATTCCCACGCACATACCTATACATACATATATTTTAGAAATTTACGAAGGAAAGGAAACTCTTCCCACGTGTAAATCGTAGATCTCCCCCGATACCCAGAAGCATTTCGGTTACGACTAAATATTACGAGCTTCTAAACCACGGGAGGCCTCAAGTTATCATGTCTTGTTTCACTTTTTCCCTTAAAAATTCACAGTTAATTTTTGTAATATTACTAACAATTAACTATCCTCCTAATAATGCCTTCGAAAATATTAAATATATATATAATTATATATCATTATCATTAAAACTCTGTGGATAAGATTTTTTTTTGGCACGCTTTACTCTAAAACTGTCATCGTAAAACTAAAATATGTCTTTTCTCTACTCCTAATACTACGAAATACTACAAGCCGAAAGAACATCGTAACATACACACGTGCGCGTCGTAAGGTTCGAAGGGAGAAAGAAAAAAGAAAAAGAGTCAAGTGACATCGGAATTCCAACGTAAAACTCTGCATAGGCTCAGACAATAGCCCGAGTCACGTATGCACAAGATCCCTTTTCGTGTATAAAAAAAACTACCCCCATTGTCTAAACCTTTTACCTCCTTTTGACTGCGATTTTCTTCCTCCTAACTCCTCACCTCTTTACGTTACTAATTACAAATAACCCTAGGTTGTCAGTGCCTTCTTTAGCGTTTAAAGTATTATTAACCATATAGACATATAGATAAAACATTTCCCCTTGTACGTGTATAAATTATCAGATAACTTAGCTTACTATACGTTTAGTTAAGGTGTGAAAACCAAGGTTATATTATTAGATGATAATTATATTTAAGAAATAACCAAAGAGAAAATAGGAACGATATATTTAATTCGACTTAAACCAGCTAAGAAAATTTCCATTTTTATTTCCACAATGTTTCGACCATCTGCTTTGGTCCTTGTCAAATGAAAAACTAGAATAGCACAATTAATTAAAATCAATAAACATTTTGACGTTAAACGCAAGAATTAATTTTTTATACATGCTTTCTTGATAAAAATGCAGTTAGTTGACACTGTTGTCAAATTATTAAACAAAATAATTATCGGACCTTTTCTTTATATATATATAAAAAAAAAAAACATTCGAAATAACTTTTAAAGAACTTTTGAAAGAAAGTAACTGTATCTTATCGTTATGATAGATCGTTGGAAAATTGAGTATATAAAATGTTATACTACCTTTACAATTTCGTCATAGATGTTGTCTAAATCTATTTTGTTCTTATAATAGCGCCAAAAATAAATAATTTCGGAAAAAAGACAATTTATCCCTAAAACTGAGTGCAAAATATTCTCGGTTAATAGCCGAAATTTTCTTATAAATATTGCAAGTGCAAGTGAGCATCGGATATAAGCAATACTTTCAAGTATACATAATAATTCTTAGTTAAAATGTGATTGAGTTTGTTTTACCATATGCGATTTTTTTAAAACAAGAATATATCTTAAGGATGAAATATACTTCACACAAACTTATTTATTATTAAGGCGAATGAAAATTTTTGATTATAAAGAGCATTCCATGCGTAAATCAATCAAATAGCGTTCAAGAATAAAAGTATACTTAAATCAAAGATTCTTTTTCTGTGAATATACGAGCGAAACTTTATATCAATTGATTTTTTTTTTTTTTTTTTTTACTCTTTTACTTATAGGCAATAAAAAAGGGGGAGGGAAAACTCTAATTAAAATAATATAAGGAAAAGGATTTAGGATAAAAGGGTACTCATTGAAGGTAAACGATATAATATTTCTTTTATTCAAAGTACAGCCTTTTATCTCTCTCCTCCTCTTTTATTTTTCTTTTTCCTTTTTCCTCTCTTTCTTCCCATCTTTAAGGAGGGCTTCCTTCGGGATGGTTTTATGGTGTCGGCCTCCAATCCCGCCACCCCATGTGGAACGCGCGTTGCCTCCTCTTGGAGCCAAGGTCTCGCCTAACCCCGATTTCCGCCATATCTGAAATAACACAAATGCATCCGAATTTATTTACAGTAACAGACGAATGCACAATAAATATGAACAAGGAAAACTTACCTCATATCCTCACACCTCGCCTTCCCACAAAGATGACATAATGGCAAGACTACGCCGGTCACCGGCCAGCCTGCCGGCCGATGGGGCGGAGGATTACCCGCCCTACGCTCGAGCAAACGAAGGTCCCGACGATGAGCCGGACTATCTACTAGGCGACGGGCCTCCTTTGTCTGACCTCGAACAAATGAATAAAAACAATTATTAACTGGATAAAATAGAAAAATAAAAAAAATAAAAAATAAAACTTTTTCTCACCTGACGATATTATCGGCCAGCTTGACCCAAAGAGCCTGGTGCTTCTTCATCCAGGGGCTCTGTTCGAACAGCCACCCCAGGCTGAAGATGTCCTCGTCCTCACTACTCCACAAGGCCTCGAGCTCCCTCCTTTCCGAAATCTTGATCTGCCGGGCCTCGCGCTTCCTCCTCATGTTCACGAACCCCGTGATGTTCACGTCCGAGAGTGACTTCGCCTGGAATAAACAAAATTTATAATTTATAAACATATATATATCCAATCCTCTGTTATAGAAAATTATTACTTACATCAACCGGCATCCGCATCTCGAGGATGGTTTCCGAGAAGATGAGACCCAACTTCCACGAGGTCTCTCCGGTACTTGTAACGAAACTCCAGAGCCCTTCCATCTCCCGAACGGTATCTTGGGGCTCGGGCTCAAAGAACTCCGTAAGGTGGAAGGAGCACTTCTCCCAGGCCTCCCACCTTTTCGCGCTCTCTTCCCTCCGTCTCTTGCGCTCTTCCATCGTCCTCAGCTTGTACGGGAGACTCATGAAATTATCCACCCGTGTCACCGAGCCTCCCTATAAATACCAAGTGATCAATTAATAAAAATATTAATATGGAAAAAATAGTAATAATAATAAAATTTTTTTTTCTCACTCTCACCTTGTACGGTACATGGACCTTCACTGTTATTGTTCTGGTCTTCTCACTATCCCCAACTGGCGGATAGTAGAACACCTTCAATACTTCTGCTTCTTTCTTGTAGCACCACATGTTATTTTTCTTTTCTCTTCTCTTTAAAACGACAAGGCTGCTAACACTGCACTGGTTCAAACTATAATGACTACGACTGCATCATGCGCTATGCAGTAGGACGGACCTTACCCCACCCCCACTCTGGTGACCCAATCTCCGAAAACGACAACCATGAGAATTCCTTCTACTTACCCCACCCTTACACTAACGACCCTACCACCGAAAACGACAGCCATGAGAATTCCCTCCATTTCACTTCACATTAATGAAAATTATTAATTACAGGAAAATCTAATCTATCAAATTTTTATTATTTTCAGCTGCGGATCGTATATATATGCGTATGTATGTACGTATGTGTATGCATGTGTGTGTGTGTGTATGCGCGCTTATGTATATGTATACGTTTGTAAGAATGCATGCGTACGTGTATGTATATGCGTATATCTCCCTGTATGTCAATGATTTCGACAATTAATAATGCACGCACACATATATGTGTATATATATATATATATATATATACATTGCTTTTAAAAATTGCCACAACAGATTGGTTACTGCACACGAAAAGAAATTCAATTGGCTTAAGAGAAAACAACACTATAAGTATATCAACAGCATCAAACCTATAGATATACATTGTTCTTTACATTTTGAAACTTCACAACCGACGAAAATATCACAAAATTCTCTCAGGGCAATCACTAATGATGCCAAGGAGATCAATATACACATAGAAGCCAATAAATTTCTCAATGATACAATTAACCCTTTGGAAAATACTAATAAAAAATGGTTTGTTAATCTTTCCAACACAGACATTCCGCCTAACGTTTCTAATCTGTTGCAAATGGGTGATAAATTCTGTCTTCCGAATATTAGTAAAAAAACAGCGATACATGAATTCATCAAGGACATAGAGAGTAATAGCAAACGAAATAATATTAATAATCTCACAACGATCAGAAATATCGCGGTTCCAAAATTTGCACAACTTCTGAACACGAAGGATAAAAATGACGTAAGTCAACAAAAATTACTTGGTGCACACAGAGATTTAATAAAATTTTGTAAAGACAATCCGAATGTTCTATTCACACGCGCGGACAAGGGTAATGCTACGGTGGCAATGGAAAGATCTCATTATATTAACAAAATGGAAAACGTTTTAAAAGATGTCAACACTTACATTATTGTTAAAAAAAATCCGTGCAAAAAAATAGAGAACGATTTGAATGATTTGTTGAAGAGATGGCTTAAGGAAGATTATATTTCAAAAAACGAATATTATAAATTACGTTGTAGTGATTCTCTTCTTCCAAAAGCGTATGGATTACCTAAAATCCATAAGGAAAACTATCCAGTTAGAATCATAGTTTCATCGGTGGATACAGCTCTATACTCGCTGGCTTCGTTTTTACAAAACACCTTACGAACTAGCCTACCCAAAGCGAAAAGTCATATTAATAATAGTTTTGATTTGTACAGCATATTGTCTGGTAAAAAGATTGATGAGAATGATAGGATGTTTTCCTTGGATGTGGTGTCTTTGTTTACGAACGTTCCTCTGGATCTTGCGATTGACGGTATTAACGATAGATGGGATCACATTGGAATAAATACTAAAATACCGAAAAACGAATTTTTGGGGGGTATAAAATTCATATTGACTTCTACATATTTTACATTTGATGACATAATTTATAAACAGACGTTTGGGACCCCTATGGGGTCACCGTTATCACCAATTATTGCAGACCTGGTTATGCAAGATCTTGAGGATACAGTTCTCAAAACGTTGAATTTGGAATGTTTGTTTTATTTTCGTTATGTGGATGACATAATAGTGGCCACCTCTATGACCAATATGACTCAGATTGTGAATAATTTTAACAACTATCATGAAAGACTTAAATTCACGGTCGAACAAGAGGTTAACCATAGCTTGAATTTCTTAGATTTATCACTTAAAATTATTAATAACAAAATATATATAGACTGGTATCAAAAAGAAACCTTCTCAGGAAGGACGTTATCTTTTTATTCAAACCACCCATTATGCCACAAAATTGGAATAATATATAACCTTGTAGACAGATGTCTATTGCTATCACATCCACTATTTTTTAATAAAAATTTGGAGTTAATTATTAATATACTCAGAAGCAATGGTTACCCTCTTGATCTAATTTTTAACAAAATTAATCATCGGATAGAACACATCATATCTAAGGGGAGCATTATAGAGAGACAGGCCAACATAGAAAGAACAAAAAGTATAAGAAATGACTCGGTCAATAAAAAATTCTTTGTCATTTCGTATATAGATGGGATCTCAGAAATGATTGTTTCCTCGGTAAAAAATAAAAATTGTATGGTAGGGTATAGATGTCTCAACAAACTGGATAATATTATTAAAGCGCAGAAAGATAAAACTAAACATCCATGCAATTCGAATGTGGTTTATAAGATCAGTTGCAATAATTGTAATGCATCTTATGTAGGCCAAACAAAGAGGCAATTGCAGACGCGAATAAAAGAACATAAAAATAATATTAGGTTGGACTCAACGAAACATTCAGTAATTTCTGAACACATAATAAATGAACATCATACTTTTAATTGGGACAATGTTAAGATCATGGACAACGAAAATAATTATTATAAAAGACTCATTTCTGAGATGCTACATATCAAGGAACAAAAAAATGGACTAAATTTAAACAAAGATACTGAGTTACTTAGCGAGTCGTATTTTGATATTTTGGATATATTAGCGAACAAGAAATAATAATAGGACAAATAGGACATTAACGAGTAAAACATAGATATTAGATCATATATAAACACGCACGCTCTCCGATCAAGTAGAGTTTGAAATGAGCTGTCTTTCTGTATTGTTGGTTTGTTATGTGTCATCCTTAATAACTGTTAATAAGTAGCAAAATTGTCAAGAAGAACGATGATAGGTAAGCATACTACCAATTGTAGGGGATACATATTATAATTTGGACATACGTTGATCGGTAATTTTTTATTAATCGCAGCGCCTACGGAACGGGTTAATTTCTCGCATATTAACGATGAAACTATCCGAGATCTGAACAAAATCAGGGATCATATCGAGGCGAACATTGTTGGACAGGACGGATTGAAACACGCGTTAATTGCTCAAAAACTCTTGATTCTGAATAACTATAATTAAATTTCGATATTATGTGAATTGTAAGAATTTATATTTCAATAATTATACTGAAGAAGACCGCGTGCGGTTGAAACGTTTATAGAATGATTGTAATTTGCGTTAGTTTTAATATAATGACTGTAGTTTTATAATTTATACATGTAATAAATGGTAGTTGACTGAACATCTCGAATATTCAGCTCGATAAGTTGGCCTTATATTTATCACTTTGTTTTATATATATATATATATATATATATATATATATGTATTTAAGAGAAAAAGACAAAACTCTGTACAAAACGAAAATGTATTTAAATTTGCAGATATGTTAATCCACACCGCGATACTCGCATTACTTGCAAGCCCAGCTTTCGCTCTTATCGGATTCGATTGTGGCGGGCAACACCTAAATATTACGTCGGTGTCACTGCTCGATGTTGGAGAATGCAATCTCAACGTACGAAAACCCAATTCAAGCAACGTGTATATTCAACTACTGCAACTCTCGGACTATAATCATGCTGAAGTTATCCAATGCAAGGTGGAAATCTCGAGGACTATTTTTCATTGTGGAATGCATTCTCACATATTTGCAGTTCACAACGAAAGAGCAGATTATATCCATGAAACCGGCTATACAGTATGTTTAAGGCTATTTCACGGTGGCACATTTTCTCTAGGATCTGGCAACGTTATCCAAGGTCTAAGGATTAATCAGACTACCTTCCATAGTCTCACCCTGGCTAGACAAATCAGCAACGACGGAACTTGTAAGGGCATTCAATATTCCGACCCTTAAAACAATGTTGTGGTCCAAGCCGTCGTCAAGGTCTCCTTGAAATCGTCACATGTACCTGTACAACTAAATTGCGGAAAAATAATACTCAAATCGGAAGCCGTCTACACCCTAAAAGAAGGATTCTGTCTCGACGTAGACGATGGATACACTTATTGGAAATCTGCACCAACATCCGCCTGTAATTTTCACAAATATGATGTCCTCTACGAAGGTCATGCAACCAAAATTACAGACGACGCTATAAATCACCCGTCTCCGACCATCTACAGCCTAACAACTCAAGAAATCACCTTCGCACTGACCAAAACAAAGGAACAGCCTCTCTGCGGATACACCTTACTGCAAACAGAACATCCTAAACTCTTTATCCTCGAGACCAGAAAGGGAGATATCTTCGCTGTAAGAGGAATTATTCCTGTAGATAACTTACAAGGAAAGGGTCGGAAGTTTCCCCCTCCGATTTTAATGAGCTTTGAATATGTTGTAGTCTAGATCAAAATAGAAGACACGTATTTTTTTATAAGTGCTAATTTGGCCGTTAAGGGAGTGAAACACCTTCTTGAAAAAAATCGATTTTTTCATTTCTCAGCAAATACCGTCGAAGCGATAAGAGATATAAAGAAAAGTTTCAAATAAAAGTTTTATGGTTTTTAATGTACTTCAAAATCATGTAATCAGATTTGTCGAAAATGTCATATTTTTCGAAATCCCCCCCCCCTCCCTTTCAATGTTTGAAAATTTTTAAATTTGTCTCATAACAAAACTTATAGCTCATTTAACGACAAATTCAATCATATATAATAAAGTTGTATTCCGAAGTCGCATTTTTCAGAAATAAATTAAAAATATCCCTATACACTACTATACGCCCGCTTTATCCGCCTCATGACGCTCGTTATTCACAGCGACAGTTATTTTTCTTCGCAAACTCACAGAGGCAACCATAAATTAGCATTAAATAATTTATGAGAATATATTTTTATAAATTATAGAAATTATATTTATAAATATAATTTATAATTATATAATATATATAATTATAATATATATATTATGTGACAATAAATATACATATAATTTATATGGAAAAGAAATGTTTTTAATGCATGAAAAATAAAACTAGTCGGACAAGGAAAATTATTGATCAGATGTCGAGGTTAATAGATCCAATTCTATGAATAAACTTGAATTTTAAGAAAAATAGTCGTTTTTTATAATAAAGTAAACAAATTTTAAATGATAAAGAACGTTTTTATGCAAATATACATTTTTTTGTTAAAAGTTTTATAAATAAAACATATTTATATGTTACTATATTTTAATTTATACATTTTTGCAGATAACATCCTTGCTCATATACAACATACATTACATACTTGAAAGAAATAGAGTATTTTACTAATCAAAATATTCTGTTTTATAATATTTAATTTCTTAAAGTATAAAGTAACTGTAATACACATTGTCTTACATTATTAAGTCATTATATATATGTATGGTATATGGAAATATTACATAAAATACCGTACATAATTATTGCATACAAGAATAAAAAATATTCATAGTTGATATCGGTTACAAAGATGATGATCATGAAAGAAATGATTTATACAAAGGGATTTTTTACACCATGCGCAAGAAATTACAGCAATTTCACCGCAAATATCACATGTTGGTTTTAAATTAGTTTTGAAACAAAAATCTACTGGTGTATCAAATTCTTCTGGTTTCTTTTCTAAATAACCACTTTTATACCATGCATATTTGAATAAATTTTTAAACCTTGGTGATGAAAATTGATTATGTGTTAATGATTGTTGTTCGCGAACGCGCTGCGTAAGAAAGGGTCGCGCGGCACAAAGGATGAGTCACTTTTTTTATCAAAAGAATTTAATTCTCTAACACACTTAATAACAAATACACTTTAACAAACTTCATACAAATGTTAATTATTTTACATTGAAATCGTAATCAAAATCAAAGTGCGGAATAAGCGGCGGTCGTCAACGAATTTTTAGCGGTTTATCAAGTATGCGGTTTGCGTTATGCGGTTCACGGCGGAAAAGCGATAAGGCTGCTAAGCCGGGTGTGAGCTCTTCTTTTATAATTTTTAGGATGGAGCCCACCTTCGCGTGAAGCGCCAATAGTTTTGCGGATTTCAAACGTTGCGCGAGGTGACCTGAGCGCATTACGCGTAATTGGTCGCTGTCAAAATTAACGGGACGACGGCTGGCAGAAAGCATGCGCGAGCGGGCGATCGCGATAATTATTGGTGAAAAGAGGCGCCCGTGATAAGCCGCGCATGCTCACTGAAAAATAATTATTCGGCGGAACGGTTGTGGTACCGTTAATTGTTGATGTTTTGAGCGGTTTTTTCCGAAACAGATTGATTTATGTCGCTGTGTTTTCTCCTCGAAAAACATACAAAAACGATTTGCTGAAAATATCGATTGGTCTAGAATCTTCTAAAATATTCTGTCCGAATATAATATTCTATTATGCGGATAATATTTTCTGATGCGTTTTGAACAATTGTAATTTTAAAATATTGTTTCTTGAATGAAGCTTGACGTCAAGATCTAAAAGCATGATGGTATCTGAAAAATGTCTAACGAAATTTTTCCATAAACGAAAACCGAATACATCTAAAGGTTGTATTTTTCCCGTTGCTCCAGCTGGTATAGTTAACAAATTAATATTGTCTATAAAATCTGGTTTGTTTCTTTGAATTATATCAGGACAATGACCAGTCCAAGAATCTAATAATAACACTGATTTTGGTCCAACATTTGGAAAAAACACTTCTTTTATCCAAATCTCGAAATGATGCGATGTTAATTTTCCAGATTTTGATGCCATGACAAAGATATTATTATCTTTAAACATTGTTTCTTTTACTATTGGACCAAATGTTCCAGTAGGTTCTTTTAAAACAATATAAACAGAGGCGATAATAATCTACCATCAGCTGAAACAATAGGTTGTATAGTATAACTATGTGTAGTTGCTGATATGGATTGTACTATGCGCTCTACTTTTTTAATACCAATAGGTGATAGTGAACGACCGGAATGAAATTCTAATTGAAATCCACTTTGGTCCGAAATATATACATTTTCAATTCCATATTGTATAATAAAAGATTTAACATTTTCGATAAATGACTTGCTTCGTGCTTCTAAATCTTTGTCTGACGCTAAATGTTTTTTTGTTATAAATTTTGTAATTTTTCTAGATACGATATTATGTGCAAGCTTAAACCTTTTTACCCATGATAATGATGCTGTAAACCCAAGTAGATTTACTTCCTTCTGTGCGCGAATAGCCCATCGAGCAATATCAATGTCATGAATAATTATTCCCTTTTCAATACCTTCATGGAATTTATTTAACGTATATGTTGAAATTTCTTTCAGTTTATCAAATCTGCTGCCACCTTGATTTACTTGCTGCTCCCATCTTCTTAATTGACGTAATGACGTGACTTTCCGAAATCTATTTCTTATAGTTGCAAGAGTTCTTGACTTTTTTGTTCCACTTCTCCAAAACTCTACTGCATTTCTTTTATATTCTATTGGTACAGAATCCGCAACACATTCAATTTCTTTTACAAAATATGTGTCACCTTCTCTTTCTTCATCAATTACAGGTTCTACTTCAGGTATATCAAATTCGTTTTGAAAATCTAATGATGATTCTTCATAAACTTCAAACGCTTCTTCATACATTGATCGAAGTGTATTTTCCATCATGTCTTTTGTTTCATTTTCATCTGTTGTAACAGGACTTTCTGGGAATTCCCCAGTCATATACAGTGCAGTGTATAGCAGTACTGCTACATTTCTTGGATTAAACATTATCTAAAAAAATTATTAACATTATGTATATTTGTTTTATAAATATTAGCAAAAAAATACTTATTAGCAACAAAAATATTTTATTATTTAATGCGTATTAATAATTTGTTATGTTTTCTGAGTTTCATGAAAAATAGAACACTGTTTTATCACATAATTTATAATAACTTAAATAAAGTAATAAAATATTAATTATAATTTAAATACATTAAAACAAAACAGATAAACCGCAATTTTGAATAAAGTGTAAGTAAAAGCAAAAAACTATAAAAGTTTTAAAAATCGAAAAAGTACATACATACTGTATTGTTGTGTGCGTGGGGCACAATTGTTTTTTCAGGATAACGGCTAGTCTTGTTAATTAACTCGAGCACTTGTTAATTATTTGATAACTGATTTGTGACTGTCCGCCGCTTCTAGGCGGTGATTTTTGACGCCTCCGGTTCTGAACGATTATCGGAGGGGAATCGCGCGGTGGCATGACGCAGTGGAATAAAATCATCAGTTATTTTTAAAGTGGCGTGATCAAAATGCAAGCAAAAGAAGTCCAAAGACTTCCTTCCTCGCATTTTATTGCAATTCAGCGCTATTTCGAGAGTGATTTCTTTCTCTATTTGATGACTTGGCCGTGTCATACTGGCTGTATCAGCACTTCGGGCAACTGACCTTATCCCGACGCATTTTTTCGCTCGCTTTATAAGTTATAATCCTTTTAATTATTTTATTATATATATAAATATATTTACTATCGCGCTCGCGTATATTCGATAGACGCTTTAATAGTAATATGTGTTCCACTGCACGCAGTTGTTAATAAAATAATATATTGCACCAACTCATTTCGCGAATGCGAATCTGTTTATTCATAGAATTGAATCTATTAACTTCGGCATCTGATCAATAATTTTCCTTGTCCGACTAGTTTTATTTTTCATGCATTAAAAACATTTCTTTTCCATATAAATTATATGTATATTTATTGTCACATAATATATATATTATAATTATATATATTATATAATTATAAATTATATTTCTAAATATAATTTCTATAATTTATAAAAATATATTCTCATAAATTATTTATTACTAATTTATGGTTGCCTCTGTGAGTTTGCGAAGAAAAATAACTGTCGCTGTAAATAACGAGCGTCATGAGGCGGATAAAGCGGGCGTATAGTAGTGTATAGGGATATTTTTAATTTATTTCTGAAAAATGCGTCTTCGGAATACAACTTTATTATATATGATTGAAATTGTCGTTAAATGAGCTATAAGTTTTGTTATGAGACAAATTAAAAAATTTTCAAACATTGAAAGGGAGGGTGGGGGATTTCGAAAAATATGACATTTTCGACAAATCTGATTACATGATTTTGAAGTACATTAAAAACCATAAAACTTTTATTTGAAACTTTTCTTTATATCTCTTATCGCTTCGACGGTATTTGCTGAGAAATGAAAAAATCGATTTTTTTCAAGAAGGTGTTTCACCCCCTTAACGGCCAAATTAGCACTTATAAAAAAATACGTGTCTTCTATTTTGATCTAGACTACAACATATTCAAAGCTCATTAAAATCGAAGGGGGACACTTCCGACCCTTTCCTTGTTAGATATCTTTGCATATATGAACTCCAAATTCATATACGTAGAAAAACACATCCGACAACAAATGACGTCATTATATCACAACGTAATGCAACAAAAATGTGAGTTAGAAAGACAGGTTATGACTAACGCATTGTCTTTCGCAACCCTGCAACCTGACGAATTCGCATACCGCCTAATGAAAGGACCAGGGTACATGGCAGTCACCACCGGAGAAGTCACTCACGTAATCAAATGTATACCCGTAGACGTCACGGTGAGGAAAACAACGGAATGTTACACGGAATTACCCATCACTGTTCGCAACTCCTCCTTGTTCCTCACGCCCAAATTGCGAATAGTTACCAAATTCGGCAATCAAAGAGAGTGCAGCTACGAATTACCAACCATGTACCGTATCGAAGACACCTGGGTTCAATTTGCACCTGAACTGCAAGTAAGGCAAACTCCTCCGCAACATCTCAAACCTATGACAGTACTCTCTTGGGACTACCTGACACCTGGACCTCTTGCTATCAGCGGAATATATTCTCAAAAAGATATAGAAAAATTAAGAGACCATATTATGTTTCCCGCAGAAAGACCGGCTCTTCTTAATACAGTAGCCAGAGGAATTTCAGGCCACCCTATTGACAGCGACGTAGTCTCCATGTATAATTTATTGGACGAAGTTTCTCTCAACAAAATAGCAGAAAGCGTAGCTTCCCGAGTATGGAAAGGATTTATCTCTTTCGGATCCGCTACTGCCGGAATATTTGGCATACTAGTAGTCATTCGAGTCATAAAAATTTTTATTGACACCGCCATCCACGGATACGCTCTTCACTCCGCTTATGGATGGAGCATGCATTTGCTCGGAGCTATGTGGAGCTCCCTTACCAACCTACTGCTCCACCTTGCACGAGGACCTGTTGATAAGAATGACAAGAACAACGGAATAGAAGATAATGCATCGTCAGCATCCGCCCCTGCAGATTCTTCAGCCTCGCCAGACAAAAAAACAGCAACCAACGGGTTTTCAAATGCCTCATCCAATATCAAAGCTGAAACGCCGAAAGACACCCCAAATTATTATCAGCGTATAAGAGATTGTTTTAACGATCTAGAACAAATTACTACGAAAACATCGTAATTTGTTCTCAAATAAGGGGGAAGGTGTGACGTCCTGTCTATTTTAAAATTTTTATTTTTTAATATAACTATTGCGCGCTATTCATATTCTCGTAGAAATAAGATTATTAACAATCATTATACTTTACTAATCGCTCTAATCTGACTATTTTAGTATTAATAGATAAAATCGCCAGATCTGGGGTCCTCTACCTAGGAACCAAACATCTCTATCTAACCACGCGACCAATCAGGCACCATCTAGGCACCCCAGAGACGGCATGTAACTAGCGGAACTAACCAGATAAGTATTCCTTTACAGGAATACTTATCAAACACTTATTACAATAACGCCAAACTATAAATAATAAGCAAGATAAATATTAATATAATCAAGCACAAGATATAAGGACTAAAATGTTAACTCACTTCCTCCTAAAGTAAATTACAATACAACGCGATGTATTATTAATTCCGAAACAACCCTTTTTAGTCAGATTTACAGAATCCTAATCACATCAAATTTATATGATAACTAAAAGAGAAACACTAATTCTTTCAGAATTCATACTGAAACGAAACACGATTCTGTAAGTGCGACTAAGAATTATCCGAGTACACATTTGAATATGTAACCCTTTAAATATTGTATTAATGAATTATGGATCCATAAATAACTTTTGATTTATTTTATTAACTATAAATACCAAATACTATTGATGAAGTATGCCATAATTAACTATAAATATCATATATTATAATTGAAGGATGCCATAATTGACTAATCAATATGCGTAAAAGGATCAAACAAGGAATAATAAATGTACTGCTAGACATAAGTATTCGTAGAGATCGACTTGACGACACGATGGCTTGTAACCTGACCTCGTATGACCCCCTGCCGCATTCCTGAGCTTTAGGAAAGAAACCAACGCCCTACGCCAAACCAAAGATTTAGGAAGCAAAATATTATCTTTATCATTATAAGCTACAACTCAAACTATTAAAAGCTAGCCCTTGAATCCTTTACAGAATAACGTTGCACGTTCTTTTATTTTAACAATAAAAACCTCTCAATTTTTAATATAATGAATATTCAAGAAATTACAATCTCCACATTTTGTAATGGCTTCTAGGGCACGCAATTTAACCATTTAGTATAAATTATTAATGATAAATATTAACGATTTATAAATAAGCAATTCGGAAACTATTGTAAAAATTCCCATTCGTTTATTAAGAATCGTAATTATACTGCGCCAACGAACCATCTTAGCTGATGGACCACTCTTCGCCCCCTTTTCGATGACACAAACCAAATTCCTACGGAACCATAAACATGTCAAAATCTAAGCACGCCTGGTCCTCCTAAGGGTATATAAACCGCGGATTTGGCGTCCTGCACTCACTTCATTTCTTGTCAATTTCTAGAATAGATCATTTCGTATTACTATTTTCTAAATTCTAAATTCTACATTTAGCCGATTACGGTTAATCTAGTTTTCGTGTCACTTAGTACTTAGATTTTTTCTGCGAATTCTTATGTTAATTATCATTATAGCTAACTCATCTGATAGTTTAAATTCGTAAACTCTAAATTGTACGATTATAAGTCACAGACTTAGAAATTGTTCATAAATACAGAAATAAAGAATTAAAATTAATATAAAATCAGTGCACGTCTGTTCTTCTAACTCCATCCTGAGACCGAGGTCCCCAGGAGAACTACAGCCCAGGCATAGTCACCAGGAGCAACAGAGCAGATCTTCATCTCCGTGCGAAATCAAGTAAGAATTAATCCTTTTTAATCCTCGATCTAATTTATAATTTCCTAATAACTAATTAATTAATATTATAAGGATGAACATATCCTTGTAAATGGACAGCCGGAAACGCAACCTACGTAAAAAGAAGCGTACACGCCCTTCAATAATTAGGAAATACAGATCAATCGCGACTACTTTCTCAAGTTCTCAAGAGAGATTATCCGGAGATCAAGAGACACGGTAGTGTCTCGCGACCAGTTAAGGGCGTAGCGGAGACACCGTGTATCTTAACGCGAGTCGGACATTTGAGTCTTTATAATATTTCGAATCCTCAATAATGGCTGAAGCAATCGAGTTTATACTAGACTTAATCGATAGATTGAGTTCGAATTATATAATAAAAGTGTCTTTATTTCTGCTCTACGTGATTTGTAAGCAGAGATATATAAATGCAAAGTCGAAATATGAAAAATTTCTATTAAGAAACGTCCCCGTCATCATTATCATCATTATCATCATCGACCACGCATACATAGTAGTATCGTGTTACACGTATTCACACGTATACAACACATGCGCACACATATATCACACGTACACAACACATGCAAGATGCATGTAGTGGTCATTTTGCCCATCTCGCACGTTTTACAACAGATGGCGATAGTGGCGCTCCGCCATATCGGCAGCGTGCGGGGTTATGTTGGCTAACTCTCTCTCTCTCTCTCTCTCTCTCTCTCTCTCTCTCTCTTTCTCTCTCACACACACTCTCATTCTCACTCACTCACTCACTGTTCGTCTTGTGTACTTATTTAGTACATTCATGATTAAACATCTATATGCATTAATGTGAAATTTACTTACAATTAGTTTACTTGAAATATTCAATCTCTAAAGTGTTTATCTTATAAGATAGACAAAAAAATCTGAGTAAATAATAAAAAAAAAAAACAAGGATTATTATTGTCATAATTTTTTATCAATTAAGTACTCTCAACTATCCAATAATTAAATAAATACGTACAAATGTGCGCGCGTGTACACACATACACCTATTGATATTAAAGAGATTGAAGGAGAGGAAGGAGAAGATAAAAATTTAAATATTCACATATATTTTCAAATATTATATATGAATTTATAGTTTACATATCTAATTAATAATGAATTTCTAATTATATTAAACATATCAAAATAAAGACATACATGTATTTATCAAATGAATAAAATTATTGAATACAGACTAATTTTTTTTTAGCGCTGCTAAATAATATTCTAACAATATTAAAATTAAATTGTTACTTTTAAACTCATTACAGTTAAAATATGTTTTGTGTTTAAATTAATTAATGTTACTTTAAGATGCATTGTAATTTTGAAACTTAGCAGCGCGCCCAGTTTTTTTAACTAAAATTTTTTTATTTCTTTTTCACATGGCGCATGGACTTGGCATCTTGTTTATCTTTTTTTTTAAAAGATAAGTTTTTTTATGGTACGATTCTACATTTGCAAATTTACTGACTAAATTTTTACTGATTCATTATACGACTCTATATATGTCTGCAACTTTAATTTTCCACTGGTACAAGTTTCTACTTTCACTTGGCGCAATTTTTTTTTTATTTCATTACTTTTGTTACGATTGTACATGGATTTATAATCGATAATTTTTCATACAATTCTATTGTACATGGGTTTGCAATGTAGGATTCTACATAAGTTTGCAATGGATAATTTTTAATACAATTCTACATGGGTTTGCAATGGTTAATTTTTCATAGGATTCTACATGAGTTTGCAATGTTTAATTTTTCATAGGATTCTACATAGGTTTGCAATGGGTACGATTCTACATGGGTTTGCAATGGATAATTTTTGTTAATGGCGTGCCCTTAACTGGTCGCCTTTTTTTACCTTTTTTTAAAGGTGATAAACAATTACCTGAGTCTCAAGAGGTGATCTCTCCTGATTTACCCCAAGGTTCCGAATCAATTGACAATTCTCAATATAAAATAAAACCTTTATCACCAATCCCCCTTGAGGAGATTGATAATATAATCAACGAATTAATAGAATCGTCTAAGAATTCCTATCAAGATTTTCCACCTTTCAAGGACTATAATTTTCCTACTGTCTCTTTACCAGAATTAATAAGCTCAGGACCGATAGAACCTCCCCTTGAAATCGACGACTATTCGAAGTATCTAAATCTTTAATAATCTCAACTCGCGATTATTTACCGATTATTCTAAATGTTCAAATCCTTGATAACAGACTATTATTTTATTTTATTAATAACTTACTTTAATTTCATATCTTATATCCTAACTAGGAAATACAATTTTGAATTAATATTAATTTTTCTGGACGATATTATATATTCCTACGAAACATTCCCTATTCCTAAAATTCCCCAGATCCGAAAAGTCAGTTCCAGCTCTCGGTGCACCCAGGGTATAGTCGGTGCATGCAGATTGCCCTAAATAAATAGAGAGCTAACCCTTTCTTTCTAGACCTAGAGTAATAGAGGAGGAAAGATCACTCGGACGTGACATAATATAATTTTTCGAGTTCCATTATCATAATTTGCGCCAATAAAATAAACTCTTCTTTTTTACAAGCGAAGAATTCTCCCCGTCACTTAATGTTTTATTATTGTCGCTGTCGTCAGTGACGGATAAATACACCGATTGTGAGTCTCCTTCGGTCTCGTCTAACTTTCGTCTCAACGATCTTGAACGCGCGAGCGGAGTTTTCGGAGTGGAGCTTCCGCGCAGTAGTGACTTTTTAATACGCGAAGATCTACGCAAGTGCATAGTAATCAAATCACGATTTCCTATAAGACCGGATGGCGCACCTATGTCATTCAGCAATTGAGCAAACTGAATTCTTCCGACTGCTTTTACCGTCTTTCTCTCGCGAATTGCGTCGTTTATAAGATCGCCAATTTTCGATCCTTCTACAACGACACCGTCTATAGTCACGAGTCCGTGTTTATTCCAGCTAATCCTCGATGGCGGAATTTTTAGCAAATATTTCAATAGTGCGTTTGCTTTAGAACGATACGTTCGCGGTACACTGCTGAATATTTCTTTGATTTTTTCCGCGGATGGTGCACGTTTCTTCCCGAAACTACTCTCGCTAACAGCTCCGCTACTACCGATCGAAGTATTATCATAAGTTTGTATTTCCATAAAGTCGTCATCTGTGCGCAACTCGATATCTTTATCCTGATTGTCGTCGTCGTCGTCGACATTAGTAACGTCATCGGAGTTATTGCGCGTATCGTCGCGCAAGCGCTTTTTCGCTTCTCGGACAAAATGAAGATAGCGCTGAAGTACTTCTTTATATAATTTTTATCTTTCGCCTTCATCGCGAAGAGTCGTGAGGTTAAGAATACGCCACATTTCCGCGTCAAGTCGCGATAAGGGGGTTCCAGGAGTTCGTACGCTGAAATTATTATTATTATCATTTTTCTCATTCGTTGTATTTTTTTTCTTTGGCGAATTATTTAACAATGTTTCCGTTATTTCCGGCTGTATTTGACGTTGTTGCATTTGCCGCATTCTTTCGAGATTTTCCGTAGAAATCAGTACCATTTTTTTCGCTCTCTCCATTTTTCCGTATGACGAACAAACGTGTCAAATATTTTTATAACTTTTGTCTAACCCAGAGAGAAATCGATATTTATAGCGCTATATATTTTTTATTCACCGATAACCCTGGTTAATATAGCGCTTAACAACGGAGCAATAAAATAGGATAAAAATCCCCCGCGTTGTAGGATAGATTTATGCTTGGCTAAACGTGACTTTTCATGATTCTCGAGCGGTACGTTTCCCTCGAGCGTATTATAAACACACTCTTGAATACACTTTACGAGATTATTATCGGCAGTACGTAAAAATGACGTCCTTTGATTTTTTTTTCATATAACAAAGAGTTTTCAAAAAGCAGGCGTTTCTCTCGCCGATAGACCGCCTGGCGATCTTTATTGCGACCGAATTTTTTCGACGACGTCGACGTCTCTCTTTGTTGTCCTTTTCTTCGTGTGTTACCATTACGATAAAATTGCGCAACTGACAAGTCTCACGTGTAAATGCAGCTCTTTTATATGTCTTCCGTTACTGCTCTATTTATCGATCTACGAGGAATGTAGACGTAATGTGTCGTATTGTTGGGAAAAATACACGTGCGAAATCGATATTCGTCTGGAGTCGATTGTTTCAGATCGAGCAATAAATACCCGTGAGGTCGTGAGGTAGCATCGTAGTAAGCTTCTTCCAGAAATTTCGGATCGTCGGAGTATACTTGACGCGCGAGATGGCGAATTTGAGCGCGATCGCGCGGATTTTTGAAAATTACTATATAATTAGCGTTGAGAGATATATCCCGCTGGCCTCAGCCTTGATGAAAGAGATTTTGCGAGATGAGTACTATAACACTGAGATTCTTATGGTGGCTTCCTTTAGTAAATATATCTACGATAGTGTCGCACGATGACGATTCTCTCATAAGGTCGTCGATTATAACTAATTTTGGAGATAGCGGATCGCTCGAATAATCTTCCGGTCGCGGCAACCCCTTGCGAAATTTGATTATATTTTTCTTCGATTTTAACAGAGTATTACCGTATCCGTTCCTATGTATATCGTTTGTAACTTCTTCTTTATTTTTACTCATGTCGCATTGAAGACGTTGATACGCATCTTGCCATTCGGCGTAATAAAATAAAATTCTCTCAAATCGAACATCGGACATGTCGGATAAGTGGCGAAGAAAAGTTTTTACGAAAATCGTTTTTCCGCATCCCGTAGGTCCGCAGACGATCGACGTCCACGGATGTTTCCAGCGCGCGTCTATTTCGCGAAATGATTAATTTAGGTTATATTTACGAGTTCATAAATGAAAAAATTGCTGCGTGAAATTTAGTAATTATTACGCACGCGTGAGAGTGCATGTGTGAGAGTGTAAATGCATGAGCAAATGCGCGCGCGCGCGTGTGTGTGTGTGTGTGTGTGAGTGTAAATGTGTTTAAAAATGTACGCAAGTGTCGCGTGACTTTTTAAAAATATTAAAGAGAAGGTTTGGCGAGAGGGGGGGGAGAATATAAGCTTATCTTTACGCTCCGAGGCCCCATCCGCGACGGCCGCGTGCTCGCGCCAGTGTTTTCTTACGCGCGTACGAGCAAATACCGCGGCGAATTTTAGCCGATACGTTGCCGCGGGGTGACGCGAGTAAGCGTTTCCGCGGGGGTGAGCTTGCACCAGCGTTTTTCCGAGCACCGCTGCTGATGAGCTTATGTACGCGGTGCTTTTCCCTATGCTATTCGCTTGTGACAGAAATAATAAGCTCGTTTTTTAACGCTCGAGGATCGAACTACAGTGCAATGTTCTACTCTCGCAGTAAAACTCGAGGAAACAATATTATAGAAGGAGGAGGAGGAGGAGAATAAAAGAAAATATTCAAGTTTAAGATAGAAACAGTTTCATTTATTAGCGATATTTTTTTAATAAAAAATTAAGATTTGCGTTTTAGCAAAATAATACGGAGAATTTCATTAAATCGAAGCGTAAGTAATTCTACAAATACAATGTTAAAGTAAACATCTAAAAATGTTAAGTTATTTATATATATTATAAATTAAACTTTGGCTCGTATACAATTAAAATATGTGATACAATAAAAGGCCAACTTAACGAGCTTATAAGATATTAATTAAAAAGTTAAGTTATTTATTTGCGTTTGTACATTACGTTCAATTTCCTGATAATTGCCTCTGATAGTAAGTTTTATAATTTTACGATCGATGTAAGACGAGGGAAGTTTTAATTTTATTTCGTTAATTAAATATCTCGCAGTTGCATCAACAGTATCGACTATGGAAACTAGCTGCGTCAAATGTGCATCCACGCATTTTCTAATATGTTCCAAGCCGAGAAAAGTAGTTTTCTGCATCACTCTATTGCAACTGCGTAAGTCTTTCGTTTCTTCGACGGCGATTGAGATTCTTCTTCTTCTTCTTCTTTCGCTTTATCTTTCGTTACACGATCCTTGTTTTCCTTGTATGCCACCAGTACAGCCCTCGCTCCGTAAGCAGTAGTGAAGATGATCGAAATATCCTCGATAATAATAGGATCTGGTTTAATCTTTAGATTCTCATTCAAGTATAGATTCATATGTTCCATATTGATTGGAAACTGATGCCACGTGTTGACGTCTAAATAAATTTCTTCGGCGTAATTGCCCGTTAATTTAACAATCGGCGTGAAGCCGCCATCGTTCTTCGACTGCAATTCAACATGTATCTTCTTAGTGTGAGAAGAATTAAGTCCGTACGTCGTCGATAACAATAAGTAACGTTGTTCGTGACTTCTGGCGTTATCGATGTCGATGCCATTGTTGTTGGTTATCTTGCGAATATCGCGTTTGCGATCGGATTTCGCAAAACCGGTCACTTCCTTACGCGTAACCATTGTTTTCACTTGTAAAACTTCACGAATAGTCAGGACAACCCGGTAAAATGGCAAAACTGCAAGGAATTCTTTTCTTCGTACCTTGAACTTGTATTTCTGCACACTCGAACTCGAATAAAATGCGAAAGAACGGCTTGTCGACTCGCTTATAATTGCGTTTTCTCTCTTCCGCAAAAATTAAAAAAATAAAAGTGGGAAAGACGTATTTTACGTAAAAAATCATGATTTTTCATGTTCAGTCCTGTTCGCGTTAAATAAAAAATTTCTAGAAATATTTAGAAAAATAAGATTCATTAAGTATTTTGGCTAATATCTGGGATGGACGACTCCGTAATTCCCGGCCGACCGATAGGCGTCTCCACCATGTCGCTTGTCGACCCTTAAACAAAATAATATAAAATTAATAGAAATATCAACAGAACTGTAAATATTAATTGAAATAATGAAATACCAATTACACCAGGAAACTCTTTCTCATTACGATAATAAAAAGCTGTTTCTTCTTTCTCATCAGCAGTTGGATATTTAATAATATTGGGTGCTAAAGACAAGATGAAGCCAGTTACTCTAGTAATAATATTATATAAAACACTAATAGTTATTCCAAATCGGTCAGCTACATCGCGGTAACCTGCACTTTCATGACCTACAAACCATAAGTAACATAAAATATGTTTTTCTGCAGTTATTTTTAAACGTCCTGCATCTGTAAAAGTAATACATTATAATATTTTTATTTTTTAAACAGATTAATACTGGACTAAAAAAAAATTAATTTTAAATATATACGTACCTTGTAAGAAAGTAAATATCTCAGATACACGGAATTGATCTATCAAATGGTATGCCACTTGTCTTGATAAACGGAAATGCATAATAAAATCGATGTTATCATAATCTCGAACAACGTTTTCCACATAGTTATTTATTCTTACGTGTTCTATTCGTTGAATCATTCCAAGAACTGGATGTAATATTTGTAATTCATTATTATCTAAGTATAAAATAGAATTGAGAGGTTAGATTACGTGACATTATTTTTTTTAAGATTTTCACATTGTAATAAATTATAAATTATATATTACCATCATCACGTTTATCCAGAATTGGTGGTAATGGTGATAATGGTGGTAATAAATAAAAATCAGTTTCATCTGAAGACTCCAGAAGTTCTAAGTCAGCTAACATTCTACCGTGTCTGAAGTGCGCCATATTGAATACTGTACTATCGCATTCTTTTCGTTAGTACAATATTCTTGCACCGAGGAAAACTTATGCTGTCCCAGTCTGCACTAACTCCTGAACTAGTACATGAACTAGTGCAACGAGTTCAGCCAAAAAGAACAGGCCTTTTATGCTGTCCCAGTTTGCACTACTCCTGAACTAGTACATGAACTAGTGCAACGAGTTTAGCCAAAAAGAACAGGCCTATTATGATGAGGTTGATAGTTCGTTGCAGACAAAATCCAGCAAAAACAAAGATGTCGGACAATAAAACATATTTAATCGTTGTAAAAATCGAGTACTTTTTTTTATTTAACAAGGAATCTGTCAAGATTTTTGTTTGTATTAACAATAATTCGTAATAATCTGCAGACATGTATAATTTAACGAAAGGAGCATTAGATGTAATTTTTTATCAAAAGCTTATATCGTTATTGTCCCAGCTAGCAAAATGATACAAACTTTGCACAAAGATTGCGGTAAACTCGAGCAGGCCTTTGTAGCAAAATTGCGACAAGGTGTGTCCGCATTAAGCTGAGTTTTTGCTGGCAAGCATCATATAACGAAAAGTTTTGCCGTTAATTTGTTCGAAATATTTAGACAAGACGAAGCAAGGCAAATGTTTGCCAGAAAATTGTTGTTAAACTTAAAGCAAACTTTGCCGCAAAGCTTTAACGAAACGTGATTTTATCACTCTTGGCTAGCTGGGTGTATTGTATTAATTTTTTTTTATTATATTCGTTCGTTTAGTTGGCATGTTTCCTTGAATTATTGCGTTGCAACACAATTCGAGTCTAATTAATTGTGTTTTTTTTTAAGTTTTATTTTATTTTATGTATTACTTAAGAAAATATTAATTATTTCAGAAAATTATGAATGGTGTAGATATTAAGAAACCGGTACTTCAAATATTGGTACGTATATATAATAATTTTATATATATATATATATATATAAAGACAGTTTTTAGGTTTTTTATTTTTTAAATATAAATTTAACATATATAAGATAGGCAATAAGAGCCAAATCGCGGATGACAGTGCGTTATTCTAAACGAAACTAAATTTTTTCGTTAGAATTAAATACCTGTGCACAAGGCACCAAATTTTTACTTGGACACGGCCAAGATATAAAATTGGAATAATCTCTACAAGAGATTTTTAATTCCATGTATCCCCTATTCCCCCTAAAGAAATAAAGTGCGAGAGAAAAATATAGATCCGAAAGTCGCAGAATCGGGAATCGAACCCGAGACCTTTCGCTTGCCGGGCGACTGCTCTTCCAACTGAGCTATTCAGATCCTTTCGATTCTATACTTTTCTCTGTTATATATATTAATGTTGGTAAATAAACGCCTTTAAGCCAGCGTGTATAAATTAAGAGTTTAACTAGGCTCTGTAATATATAAATATAAATTTAACATATATAAGATAGGCAATAAGAGCCAAATCGCGGATGACAGTGCGTTATTCTAAACGAAACTAAATTTTTTCGTTAGAATTAAATACCTGTGCACAAGGCACCAAATTTTTACTTGGACACGGCCAAGATATAAAATTGGAATAATCTCTACAAGAGATTTTTAATTCCATGTATCCCCTATTCCCCCTAAAGAAATAAAGTGCGAGAGAAAAATATAGATCCGAAAGTCGCAGAATCGGGAATCGAACCCGAGACCTTTCGCTTGCCGGGCGACTGCTCTTCCAACTGAGCTATTCAGATCCTTTCGATTCTATACTTTTCTCTGTTATATATATTAATGTTGGTAAATAAACGCCTTTAAGCCAGCGTGTATAAATTAAGAGTTTAACTAGGCTCTGTAATATATAAATATAAATTTAACATATATAAGATAGGCAATAAGAGCCAAATCGCGGATGACAGTGCGTTATTCTAAACGAAACTAAATTTTTTCGTTAGAATTAAATACCTGTGCACAAGGCACCAAATTTTTACTTGGACACGGCCAAGATATAAAATTTTCTCTCGCACTTTATTTCTTTAGGGGGAATAGGGGATACATGGAATTAAAAATCTCTTGTAGAGATTATTCCAATTTTATATCTTGGCCGTGTCCAAGTAAAAATTTGGTGCCTTGTGCACAGGTATTTAATTCTAACGAAAAAATTTAGTTTCGTTTAGAATAACGCACTGTCATCCGCGATTTGGCTCTTATTGCCTATCTTATATATGTTAAATTTATATTTATATATTACAGAGCCTAGTTAAACTCTTAATTTATACACGCTGGCTTAAAGGCGTTTATTTACCAACATTAATATATATAACAGAGAAAAGTATAGAATCGAAAGGATCTGAATAGCTCAGTTGGAAGAGCAGTCGCCCGGCAAGCAAAAGGTCTCGGGTTCGATTCCCGATTCTGCGACTTTCGGATCTATATTTTTCTCTCGCACTTTATTTCTTTAGGGGGAATAGGGGATACATGGAATTAAAAATCTCTTGTAGAGATTATTCCAATTTTATATCTTGGCCGTGTCCAAGTAAAAATTTGGTGCCTTGTGCACAGGTATTTAATTCTAACGAAAAAATTTAGTTTCGTTTAGAATAACGCACTGTCATCCGCGATTTGGCTCTTATTGCCTATCTTATATATGTTAAATTTATATTTATATATTACAGAGCCTAGTTAAACTCTTAATTTATACACGCTGGCTTAAAGGCGTTTATTTACCAACATTAATATATATAACAGAGAAAAGTATAGAATCGAAAGGATCTGAATAGCTCAGTTGGAAGAGCAGTCGCCCGGCAAGCGAAAGGTCTCGGGTTCGATTCCCGATTCTGCGACTTTCGGATCTATATTTTTCTCTCGCACTTTATTTCTTTAGGGGGAATAGGGGATACATGGAATTAAAAATCTCTTGTAGAGATTATTCCAATTTTATATCTTGGCCGTGTCCAAGTAAAAATTTGGTGCCTTGTGCACAGGTATTTAATTCTAACGAAAAA
The DNA here is from genome assembly GCF_048542155.1 of Nylanderia fulva. Lineage (NCBI taxonomy): Eukaryota > Metazoa > Arthropoda > Insecta > Hymenoptera > Formicidae > Nylanderia > Nylanderia fulva. Next base: position 28,391 of record NW_028190694.1, read on the forward strand.
ATTTAGTTTCGTTTAGAATAACGCACTGTCATCCGCGATTTGGCTCTTATTGCCTATCTTATATATGTTAAATTTATATTTATATATTACAGAGCCTAGTTAAACTCTTAATTTTTATTTTTTATTTTTATTCTTGTAAAAGTAACATGGATTGAAAATGTTCAGAAAATTTTGCTGCAGAAAAACTGCATTACCTTAAAAATATTTTTTATGGACATAGATGCCAAAAAATATTTATAATTCTATAGCTCGATTTGTGTGGAATAAAATTATAAAATATATATGCAATTTTTTTAGGATTACAGAAAAATATCAAGTTCCACCAATATGGATGAATGATATAGAATACTTCTATTTGATGGGCAGAGATTGAACTCGTTAACAATACTGATTACTCAGTTAAATAACTTGATAACAAGTAATACTTTGACTTTATATACAGTCTGCAAAATATTAAATTATACCTTAACATCAGTTAACAGTAATGGAAAGGAAAGGTATTTTAAATTACACATATATATTATATTAGGAGTACAAATAAGTTTCCGCCGTTTTAAGGAAGGTGTCGCGGCGCGCGGTTTTCGTTAGAATTTGCAGATGATAACCGGCTTAAAAATTAGTCTGTTCGTTCTAAAATAACATAATCCTACTATATTAGTGACTCCGTGTTAGTAAAATATAATTTTCTTGAGCTGAAAATGTTTAAATTTGAGCCAAATAAACGTCATTTGCGGGAACTTTTAATTTATTTCTTTAATTTAAAAAAATCTGCAGCTGAGGCGCATCGATTGCTCGTAGAAGCATATAATGAAGCTGCTTTGAGTGAGAGAACGTGTCGTGAGTGGTTTCAAAAGTTTAAAAACGGTGATTTTGATGTAGAAGACAAAGACCGCAGTGGAAGGCCTAAAATTTACGAAGATGCAGAATTGGAAGAATTATTGGAGGAAGATTCGTCTCAAACACAAAAGGAACTTGCTCTCACATTAGAAGTCACTCAGCAAGCAGTTTCACATTGTTTAAGATCATTAGGAATGATTCATAAACAAGAAAATTGGTTTCCATACGAATTCTATTCCATGATAATGCTCGTCCGTATGTAGCGGTTCCGGTGAAAAACTATTTGAAAACACTTGATTGGGAAGTGTTACCCCACCCGCTGTATTCACCAGACATAGCGCCATCCGACTATCATCTGTTCCAGTCAATGGCACATGCTATGTCGGAGCAGCGGTTCACAACATATGAAGATACCAAAAATTGGGTTGATACATGGATAGCCTCAAAAGATAAGGAGTTCTTCAGATGTGGAATCCGAATGTTGCCTGAGAGATGGGAAAAAGTGGTTGCTAGTGATGGACAATACTTTGAATAAACTTAAACTACCGTTCTGTTACAATAAATATTCAATTTTTTATAAAAAACGGCGGAAACTTATTTGTACTCCTAATACAATATACAATATATTTATTTATTAAATATACACATTAAATTACACACATATATAAAGAAACTTAATTCAATTAAATTCAAGTAAACAATTCAAGAGTGGAGCATATTTTATTTTATTTAATCTAGATGTGTGACGCTGATATTAGATGTTGAAGTGGTAGCTCCTGGTGACAAAGTTGGTTATAGAATAGGTAACCCAATTAACAATGACAACAAATTACAGCTTGAATATGTAACTACACCTAATACATCTACAGCTACATCTTATGAGATTAGTAATAGTAATAGATTAGTAATATTAATATAAGTATGCTGTCGTCTAAGCTGGGCAATAGAGCCAAGGAAACGAAACGAAAAATTAATTAAACGGAACTGTATCTCAATTTGAGATCCCAAAGTTCCACATATAAATTAATTTCGAAACTTACATATGGAGAAATAAGCGAGAAAAATATAGGTCCGAAAAGTCGCTGAAGCGGGAATCGAACCCGCGTCTTTCACTTTCCGGGCGACTGCTCTTACCAATAAAAATATTTATTTCTGAGTTTATTCACGCCTTGGGCTAATCACGGCGGTATTTACTAACATCTACTAAAAAGGCAAATGAAAAATATAGGATCGAAAGGGTCTGAATAGCTTAGTTGGTAAGAGCAGTCGCCCGGAAAGTGAAAGACGCGGGTTCGATTCCCGCTTCAGCGACTTTTCGGACCTATATTTTTCTCGTTTATTTCTCCATATGTAAGTTTCGAAATTAATTTATATGTGGAACTTTGGGATCTCAAATTGAGATACAGTTCCGTTTAATTAATTTTTCGTTTCGTTTCCTTGGCTCTATTGCCCAGCTTAGACGACAGCATACTTATATTATTTATATTGAGAGCCGATAAAAATATTTATTTCTGAGATTAGTAATATTGTTACTTTTTTCGTCAATTATTAGATATGAGATCAAGTTCAATATGTACTTGAGTTACACTTTCTAAGATTTGAATAATACTTATAAGAAATAATGTACTTTTTTTTAAATTAGTTAGTAAGGAGTTTGAAACCATGTGAACAAATTTGAACTTATAAGATTATACTTAATAACTTATAAGATTGTACTTAATACCACCACTATCAATTATTTAGAATCAATTTTGGATGCATATTTAATGTGAATTTATCATAAATGAATAAAAAATCTATTTTATTTGTAGTACAGTGAATAAACGATCCAAATCATGCAGTCAGAAGGGAATTTTTAAGTTATGATCTTATCTATGTTGGTATATCAGCTATACCAATTGCAGCATTAAGGCCTTATTACAGTAGGTGAGCAAAATCAACGCTGTATAAAATATATTTTTAAATACAAATGATATTAGAGGAAAATAAATGCTAATCTAGGTGGATGATCAAGGCTCGTGTGGCAAGTAAATTTTCAATCAGGACATGGTGTAATTTTCGAGGAGAGGGCAAACTATTTTCCATGAATCTAATCGATGAAAGTGGTGAAATTCGATGTGTTGCATTCAGAAATCAATGCGAGAAATTTTACCACTTCATAAATGTATGTATGTAATCAATGCATTACTTATATATATATATATATATCAATGCGAGAAGTTTTACCACTTCATAAATGTATGTATATAATAAATGCATTACTTGTACTTATGTGCTTCTGATAAATCTGGACCTTTTTCAAGTACGGATGAAAGTGTGAGAGACAAATTTTTTCCGCCATTGAATATATACAGGGTGTCCGGTAACTAACGGACCAACGATTACAAATGGATTCTTTGGCCATTTTGGGAACGATTTTTCCTCAGCGAAAATGTCGAAAAAGGTCATCATGTTTTACAACTTTCCAATATTTGTCATTATGTATCTTTATAACTAAGCCTCAAATTAAAATTTTATTATAGTAAACTCTACCTGAAATTAACTGAAGAATGTAATTGTTAGACTTTTAACTCCAAAACGTTTAGTTTTAAAAAACCTATTTTTTTCAATCGCTTATAACTCGAAAATAATTGACTTCTCAACATTTTTGCTAAGAAAAAATCGTCTCCAAATTGGCCAGAGAATCCGCTCTTAATCATTGGTCCGTTAGTTACCGGACACCCTGTATGTAATATATATGTATATATATATATATATATATATATATATATATATATATATATATACATAGACAATATTTTGTTACATACATAGACAATATATATATAAAATGTGAATAATAACGAACAACAGGAAATATCTCACAGTAATTATCACAAAAATATCTGAATTAAAAACGGAAATGAAAGAATTTTAAGTTAGTATAATATTAAATAAAAAAAATTATTTAATTGTGTACTAATTTGTGTAATAATGATCTGCTCAATAATTATCGATAATATAATTATATTAATATAATACTTTTCTAACGCTGTCTTAATTTTCTCTCTTCGAAACTGAAATTATTACAACTTTTAAAATTTATATATTTGTAATTTGCAAACATTTAATGTGTAAGTAGAAATAATATGAAGGCTCTAATGAACCAAAAGTTTGATCTTAGAATTTCTTTTTTAAACAGCTGACAATTTCTTGAGTAGAATATAAGGCCACTCATAATCTGATATTTCATATTATCATATTTACTCTACTCGCTTTCACATTGTCTATTTATATTTAAAAATTATTTACAACTTATTTTTCAAACAGACAATATATAATCTATAACTAATTATAATATTACATATAATAAAAATATACTTTAAGCGTATTGGGAGAATGCGGAAATGGCTCTGAACACAATACGCCATATTTTGAAAACCAGCCAAAAGATATATGTTCTTGTACCATCCATAAGTTTGCTAAAATTTGTATAAAGTTATAAAGCAATATCAAGGTTTTCAATTTATATGGCAATCGACCTATCATGTAGTGGGGTCCAATATAAAGAATAAAATACAAATATCCAAAAATTATCATCATTAATGGAAATGGTGAAGATATTAATGGCCATTCACGACTTAACGGAGCTGTAAAAAATACAACAGTTTTTGAAATAAAATATACAGTGTGCACAAATCCTATATAATAAAATTTAAATTAAAATAAATTGTTATAAATAGCTCTCAACATAAAAAAATAGAGTAAATGGCAATAGGAGCCTAGCACCGTACGTCAGGTGCAAAAAATCTTAATAAAAATGACAATCTTATCTAAAGACACACTTATCTAAAGTTGACATCGCGAAATTTATTATTCATACAAGTAGACAAATGTTTCACACATAATCTCAACAATAATAGCGGACATTTCAAATCCCTCTTAGGGCCATCTTCAGCGTTAATAAAGTCTAAATCATCCCATATAAACAAAAATTAGAAGATAAAAAATAAAGATTTATATCTACGCCCAGACAAATTTTCCATTAAAAAATCCATAACAAATCCGCCAATCCGATAGAGTAATTAAAATCAAATCTCTAATTATCGTCATCATAACGCCCACACAATATTAAATTCCTTCAAGATTGATAAGCCAGGAGCAGAAAAACACAGGCCACCATAATGAGAAACTCATTAGAGTCGTATCATAAAATTTAAGAAATTAAGCAATAAATTATAATTGTAGTTACTCAAGAAGTCAAAGTAAATAACTAATTTTTATTACTCATAATCGGACACCGAAAACAAAAAATATACACAGCTTATAATGGATATGGTCAAGTAATTGTAACTACATCACAAAGAATTTTTGTTTAAAAAATTATACAACCTTTTCAAACGGAAGGCGAACTTGAGATGTTCAAATTTGAACAGACTAAAATAGAAACAGTGGACGTGGCATTTTACGCCTGTTACAAGGGCTGATGCGCCCGGCTGGGAAGGAGCGGAGAGCGCTCCGATTTTAATATTTTCTCGGACAAGCGACGACTTTGTCATCGACTCGCCATTATCAATTTGTTTGGCGGAGGTCGAGGTGCGTGGTCTTGAAAAGGAATTGTTTTAGGAAGAAGAGGTCCCGAGAAGAGTAGAGGAAGAGGATGGAGCGGCGTGGTCGAGGCGGTGCGCACGGAGCCGAGACACACGCGGCTACGTAAGTCGAATTAGAAAAATTTATTGTACCGAGTCGCGTAAGGGCTGTTACTGCTTTTATATTCCTTGCAGCATCGGATAACCGACCATCTGCAGTATTGAAGGAAGAGAACAGGCGCCTGCATCTCAAGACAGAGATGACCATTCCCGAGGGGCCCGCGGCACCATCCCGAGAGGACAGTGGGATCGCTCGGGCTTGATCATCCTGAGACGGTCCTTGCAACATAATGGTCCGCCGAAAAGGAAAACAAGGACCATCCGGGATAGACACGGGGCCGCCTAAGAGACCTTCTGCGGATGAATTCCCGAAGGCGAGTTCGAGATCCTGCAGCATTTAGGAGCCCGTGAAAGGCGGCGAGGAGGACATCGATATCAGGATCGATTGCTGACTCGGAGCGGCGCGTGTTGCGACCACAGCGCCACCGCGCGAGGCTACCGGCGTAACGCCGGCCCAACGCCGCTCACTGTTCGGCTAGACGGTAATCCCGACACGAGGAACATCGGACCACGTCCATAGAATTATAAGGCCACCACTTCGACATTCCGGTAAGCGCGGACCCGACCGGGACCCGTGTATTCGAGGAGATATTGCGTACCGAGTCTATGAGCTCAAAATGACTAATAGTAATACTGAGATAATTGCAATTACGAAGCACGGGACCTGCGTCGGAAATCCGCGTAACTACGTATTCTTTTCGCCTTCCTAGCCTCTCCGAGGGGCGCCGACGAACCGACAGTCCGTTTGTACGCGTGAAATTCGTTTGTCACACATTGTAATATCGAGTCTTTATTAAGTAATGATATTGAGTACGCTGTAAGAAGTTATAGAGTATATATGGAGAAAATAGAATATCAAAAGTACCGAGCTAGTACCGACACTACTGTAAAATCGTGAAATTACGTTGGAAAGAACAACAATCTCCGGACTAGCTCCTCGATCCTATTCTACCAAGACCTTGTACACACTTCTTGGAAATATGTATATATTTTACTCTTATATCTTATGTCTGAAAGTGTTAATCATATTCCTGTTTCCTCTCTCTCTCTCTCTCTCTCTCGCTCTCTCTCTCTCTCTCTCTCTCTCTTTCTCTCTCTCTTTCTCCCCTTCTCTCTCTCTCTCTCTCTGTCTCTCTTCTCTCTCTCTGTCCGGAACTTAAAATTTAAGTACTCTTTAGAAAAAGAACCACGCCATCTCTACCAAGATACAGATACTGAGTTACCGAGATTGAGCCGTCGTGTATTACGAGAATTTCGTGATTTCTTCCGAGTGGTGCGGCCTGACCGTACCTGGCGTTCAAACCTTAGATATCGAGAGTGAGGAGCGTGCATAGCACAAGGTGACACGAATTTGCGCGTCTTTTCTATTTCCGAGGGAAAATATGTTGCAAGTATTATTGATAAATTTAAAAATAATTTTTTTAAAAGGTTAAACACAAATTGATACAAATAGAGTTATAAGTATAAATATATCAAAATTTTTTAATCTTTGAGAAACGGTTGATTAAATCAATGAGATTCTTATTTAATTTATCTGTGTCCGTCTGTAAATTAAGACCATTTTTTGTCTCATAATATGTTATTTCAGAATAAGTTTTTCCATAGATAGGTTCCACATCTAAAAGTGAGCTGTTGTTCTAGTCAAACTGATGATCAGAATCAAACCTATGTTTAGTAATAACAGAGTGAGTCCTATTCTTTTAGTTAATATGATTACTATGTTCAATTTTTGTATGTAACTGGTCATCCTGTTTACTCCACATAAAGGGCGTTACAATTCAAGCAGCAATTTTATAACCTACATTACAACAATTTGTTTTGGAGATGTTATTTTTGTTGACCTTAATAAATTTATTCATTTTATTTTTACTAAATTTTATTTTTACTAAAATATGAAATTCTCAAATTAAGATCTTTTATTATGTTTTTAAAACTAACCAAAACTAGCGGTATATAAGGAATCGTAAAAAAATAATGGTATAATCCGATTATCACTAGAAACGAGCTGACTGTCCACATTAGCATTATTTTTATTTATTAAAAATTTCAATCTAGAATTGTTCGGAAAATAAATTCCAACGGGTAACTATTATTAAATAAAACTCTTATACTAAATTCTAAATTTTTTCTATGAAATAGAGGATGCAAAAGATAAATGCAAAAAAAATCTCTATACAATGCCATAAATGAACTCTTTTTTTGACACATCGAATGTTACGAATAGAAGTTTAAATAACGAAATGTTGGTTTGTGATACCAATTAAAAAATAACATGATTGTTTAATAAAACCATTGTGACGTTGAGAAAATTCAACTTGTCATCTGAAATTTCTATGGTAAATTGTAGCCTCGGATGAATAAAGTTAAAAGTCCCTAATGTATGTGATATCTCCGTTTCTGGAATTATCAAGGTGTAATCATCTACATATCTAGAATAAAACGCCGCTAATATTAGGTGTGTGAATTTTTTTTCTTCCAAAAAAGACTAGTGTAAAAAGACAGAAAAAGTACACTAATCAAAGTATTGGCCATCGCTTGCTATTATTTTTTCCTATCTGTCTAGCAGTTGTTGTATTCCGTGACGGAAAAACGACTTGTACTTCGAAGCATCCTTTGGCTCCATCTGTTAAGCCATTTTTTTATTTCTTCATAAATTATTGAAGTGCTGATCCGAAAGCCCGTGTGCCATCGATCTGGACAAGTGATAATTGGATGGAGCAATGTCTAGTGAATATAGCAGATAAGGCAAAATGTCTCAGCCAAGTGCTTCCAAGATGGCCTTCACAATCTTTTCAACATATGGCCGAGCGTTAACGTGCTGGAAGAATACTTTGTCATATCTTTTTGCATATTCCGGCCGCTTATACTTCAATGCGTTGTTTAAACGGATTAATTGTTGTTATAGTAAAGTTCGGCAGTGATGGTTTGGCTCTGTTTTAATAGCTCATGATACACTACACCCTTTTGGCTCTCGTCCTCGAATTTCTTCGGCTGACCTAGACGAGATTTGTCATCGACACTGAAATTATCACTTTTAAAATGTCGAAACTATTCTCTGCTTGATTTATCGGTGGGAACACTTTCACCATAAGCTTCTACGAACATTCAATGAGTTTCAGCAGCTATTTTCTTCAAATAAAAACAGAAAATGAGAACTTGTCGCATATAATGCTGTTTTGATTTAATTTTGACATTTTTGAATCAGATAAACACGATGTTATTATTACAAACCCAAACGTTTATCAATTAAATATTAATTCACACACCTAAAAAAATTACATTTAGGCGTATCAAATGAGTTATTTGCGGAAGGGAGATAGATATACAAAGACAAGGAAACATACTCTTTTATTCCATCTGAACTTTCGCGTGGCGGCGCTGTCGACGGAAAATTAGCGTGTAACCGTGGTTACGAATAATGCACGTATCTCTTATCTTACATCACAATTTAAAGTAATTGTTTATAATTTTGTTATTAAATGTTAAGTTTTATAAAATTGTAAAAATTAATGTCAGTACAGGCCAACTAAAAAGCATAAAATTATTCGGATGTTAATGAATATTATAATTTTTTATTTTAAAATCATCACATAATAATACATTAAATCACAAACGTTTCGACTGTACGCAGTCTTCTTCAGTGGAGTCATATACTATTAGTCAATTATAAAATTAAAAAACATTTTGACAATGCTAACGATTGCAATTCTTACTGTTCATTATAATCATATATAAAATAATTTGGGTGATGCGAACGATTACAATTTTTGATGATGTGTAGCGTGTATGATTTTGAGACTGAATACATCTCTATATTGTTCTTGGATCATTTCCAGATGTTAATGCGGATTATTTCCAATGATGATTTTAAAGGTGGAAAACTCTTGGCATTCCATCGTTTGAAAGCGTGGAATTGTCTTAGTTTCCCTTAATTATTATACGTTTCTATATGAAATGACACACTTTTTTTAAATGACTATTGTTAGAAAAAATTTTTTTGAATGTTACAATGAAAATTGCTTACTTTTGAATCTGCTAAATCGATGACTATATAAACGTTCACGCCACAGATCAGTTACTTATCACTTTACATGCCATTATGAAGAACGGTTATACATTTGGTACTTATATCACAGGTTGTTTACAAAGGCATTATTTTTTACATGACATTCTTATTTTGTTTATTTCTTTTCTATGTTAGCTAATTTTTCAAGTACATCCAAATAAGACTCACTGAGTAACTCTGTATCTTTTTTTAAATTTATACCGTTTTCTTGTTCTATTATATGAAGCATTTCAGAAATCAGTCTTTTTTGGTAATTTATTTCATGATCTAAAATTTTAACTTTATTCCAATCAAATGTATGCTGCTCATTTATCGAAGAGACAAACATTTCTGAAATCTTGTTTATATACGAAACTATAATTCTTTTTTTGTTTCTTTTTTTTCCCCCCCCGAGTTATTAATTTGTGTTGGTTTATGCTTATATCTGTCTAACATAATTCCATTGGAAATGAGATGCTTAATTCGGTGATTAATGCTGCTGAATATCATGTCAAGAGGATAACCGTTACTTGAGAGTATATTTATAGTATATAATATACAATATAATATATAATATACAATTTAACAGACAGGTGTTTGCTTCTATCACACCCACAATTTTATAGCCAGAATCTTGAATTAGTGGTCAATATAATCTCAAGTAACGGTTATCCTCTTGACATGATATTCAGCAGCATTAATCACCGAATTAAGCATCTCATTTCCAATGGAATTATGTTAGACAAATATAAACATAAACCAACACAAATTAATAACTCGGGGGGAAAAAAAAAGAAGAAACAAAAAAAGAATTATAGTTTCGTATATAAACAAGATTTCAGAAATGTTTGTCTCTTCGATAAATGAGCAGCATACATTTGATTGAAATAAAGTTAAAATTTTAGATCATGAAATAAATTACCAAAAAAGATTGATTTCTGAAATGTTTCATATAATAGAACAAGAAAACGGTATAAATTTAAAAAAAGATACAGAGTTACTCAGCAAGTCTTATTTGGATGTACTTGAAAAATTAGCTAACATAGAAAAGAAATAAACAAAATAAGAATGTCATGTAAAAAATAATGCCTTTGTAAACAACCTGTGATATAAGTACCAAATGTATAACCATTCTTCATAATGGCATGTAAAGTGATAAGTAACTGATCTGTGGCGTAAACGTTTATAAAGTCATCGATTTAGCAGATTCAAAAGTAAGCAATTTTCATTGTAACATTCAAAAAAATTTTTTCTAACAATAGTCATTTAAAAAAAGTGTGTCATTTCATATAGAAACGTATAATAATTAAGGGAAACTAAGACAATTCCACGCTTTCAAACGATGGAATGCCAAGAGTTTTCCACCTTTAAAATCATCATTGGAAATAATCCGCATTAACATAATTTATTATATAAATTTAACGTATAAGACGGGCAACAAGAGCCAAATCGCGGATGACAATGCGTTATCCTAACGAAACTAAAATAATTTTCCGTTAGAATTAAATACCGGTGCACAAGGCACCAAATTTTACTTGGACACGGCCAAGATTTTAAAATATGAAATAATCTCATATTTGAGATTTAATTTCAATACCCCCTTTAACCCCCCCACGGAAAATAAATAAATGAATGCAAGAGAAAAATATAGATCCGAAAATCGCTGAATCGGGAATCGAACCCGAGACCTTTCGCTTGCCGGGCGACTGCTCTTCCAGCTGAGCTATTCAGATCCTTTCGATTCTATACTTTTCTCTGTTATATATATTAATGTTGGTAAACAAACGCATTTTTAAGCCAGCGTGTATCAATATAAGAGTTTTAACAAGGCTCTGTAATATAAATATCTCTGTAATATAATAATTTATTATGTTAAGTTTTATACTATGGATTCTTCTGTGGCAGGTATGTATTATATTTTGTTTTCGTTAATAATAATAAAACTCAATTTTTTAGTTTTTTTTATATTTTTCAAGTGATTTTGTTATTCTTCTGAGTATTATTGGATAGCACTTTTTACATATTAAAAAAGTTCAAAGATTCTAGCTTTTTTACAAAAAAAATTAGCTGCGAATTTTTACGAACAATATTTAGGCAATATCTTACAAATTTCTTTTTTATTATTAGGGTCATCCGGTATGAGAGTAATGTCTAGAAAACAGTTATATGATATTATGCAAAACCAAAAAGGAAAAGATAGAAAAAAGTTAGATTATCTAGAAGATTATATATTTAGCAGATATTTCTATTCTGATAGTAAAATAAAAAAATTGAAGCTTAAGGTATTGTACTTAAAGTTTAAATTTAAACGTAGATGGTCGGATGCACATAGGAAGAATAAATTATTTAGAAAAAATAATGAAAATTGGTTTTAAGGCACTTTTGAATTACCCATTCCAATAACTACCAGACTAGGGCAGCTAAATAAATCTTTTGAAGAGTTGAGCTTACGAAATAAAAGAAGCAAGACACAAAGTATCCGAGAAAATATAGACACAGAAGAATTAACATATGCCACTCATTGTCAAATGAGACTGCGAGCATTTGGAAAAATTAATGCTTTAAAAGCTTCTTTCTCTAAGAAATTACTTTATTTCCTGAAAAAGCACAAAAATATAAAAAAGCCTACTTATTGTTAGACAATCTAAAAGAGAAAAAAGGAAAAATTTATCCCCATTTAAAACTCTTTCTATATTTGAAAAAGCAGGTTTATCCAGAATACCGTACGAAATCATTACTACGAGTGACAGAAAACTGTTCCCATGTTACAGTTTAGTGCGAAAAACTAAAAAAGACTGTTATGAGTCATATATTATGATGAGTACTTTGGCTAAAGTAAATTTGCAAGATTTATTGGATCATACTGCCGCAAGATTACTAATTTATTTGCAAGAAGTAATAGAAGCTTCGAGTAAAAATGAATGCAGTTTATTAGAATTAATATCGAAGTGAGAATGTGACGGATCGCAACAAACACAATTTAAACAAAAATTTCAAAATAATACAGACTCAGACGCTAATATAGTTCAAGGCTCTTTAGTACCCTTACGATTAATTTGTGATATAAATAAAAAAATTATTTGGCAAAATCCTACTCCATCTTGTCCTCTATATTGTCAATCAATAAGAATAAGCTTTATAAAGGAAAATAACCTTTATAGAAGAGTCCACGGACATAGCAAAGAGCGAAATAAAATACATCCAGACAAAATTCAACTTACTTAATAAAACAAGGATTAACGGAAATAGATGCGTAGAAGTAAAACATAGATTGACTTTCACTATGGTTGATGCAAAAGTCTGTAACTCGGCGACTAATACAAAATTAACGATGAAATGCTACATCTCGACGGAGCTACATCAAAAGATTTTAATAATTTGACCAAATCAAAAATATTAATAAAAATGCGTTGCAATTTGGCTTATCAATTTTACATGCAAGAATTCGATTATTTGAATGTGTACTTCACTTAGCATACAAACTTTCTGTTAAGAAATAGCAACGTAGATCAAAAGATGATAAAAATACAGTTAATAAAAGAAATTATTCAAGAAGAGTTCAGAAACAAACTTGGCCTTATTGTTGATGTACCTAAACCTGAATTTGAAAATATTAATAATGGTAATACCAGTCGGAGGTTTTTCAGCAATCCGGAACTTACCGCTGAAATTATGGGTATTAATTTTTAATTAATTTTTCGATTAAAGATTATTTTAAAAACAATATTCAGTGGATATAAAATTGATACTAATAAATTCCGTGATTATGCCATGGATACAGCAAAACTTTATATACATTTTTCTCTCGCATTTATTTATTTATTTCCGTAGGGGGGTTAAGAGGTTTTTAAAATTAAATATCAAGTATGAGATTATTTCAAACTTTAAAAATCTTAGTAGTATACCGAGAATAACACGTGCCTTATGCATGGTTTATTTTCCAATGAAAACTTTGTTTCGTTGGAAATGTGCGCAGTAACAACCGCGTATGGCTCTTTACGCCTTTCTAGTGATTTAGATTTATATTTAATATTACAGAACCGTAATTTATTCTTAGTTGTTTATATACAGTTATATTCATGGCATCCTATGACTCCCACACTATATAAAATTTTAATACATGGACCTGCTATTATAGAAAATGCTCTGTTATCAATTGGGTAATTATCAGAAGAGGCGGTAGAAGCAAAGAACAAACATTTTTGTTTATTTAAGAGTTTAACAAGGCTCTGTCATATAAATATAAATTTAAAGTATAAGACAGGCGATAAGAGCCGCTCGCGGAAGACAGTGCGTTATCCTAACAAAACTAAATTTTTTCGTTGGAATTAAATATCTGTGCACAAGGCACCAAATTTTACTTGGTCACGGCCAAGATTTTTTAAATATGAGATTATTTCATATTTTAAAAAATCTTGGCAGTGACCAAGTAAAATTTGGTGCCTTGTGCACAGATATTTAATTCCAACGAAAAAATTTAGTTTCGTTGAGATAACGCACTGTCTTCCGCGATCGGCTCTTATCGCCTGTCTTATACTTTAAATTTATATTTTTGTTTATATTGTCTAAATTATGCTAGAAATTTTCTACGAAGAATTGCAATATGTATATTCTGAACTGACTTTTATTAAACTCTGATCCTCTTCTAACATCTATAAGACCAATACCTATAAAAAACCATAACATTAAAAAAAAAAAAAAACATTAGAGATGCTTATTCCTGAGTCACTCATGAAAATGACAAATGAATATATAACTAAGAATAAAGCTGAAAAAAAGAAGTCTTCATAAGAACTTTCAGATAAAGAATCTTCAAATGAAGAATTATGGACAGCATCGGCAGATTAAAACAATAATATTATTATAGTATAAGTTATATATGTGTAAATGAGATATAATTCATATAAATTGTATTATAAATATATTTTCAGGTAAAATACGCCTTTTATTCTTTCTAAAAAAAGCAAAATTTTTTTTATATTGTATAAATTAATTTATCTTCTCATCTAAAATTTATTAGAATAATTTTTAACAAAAATAATTTTGACCGACTTTTCGATTCAAATACTCCTATGTGTACCAGTGTGAATTTCAAAGTTTGTAATGCAGCTCTTTCAATATCTTGTAAAACAATGTTTATGATAATCGGAGAGAGGGGAGAGCCCATAGGTATACCAAATGTCTGTTGATAAATTATTTTGTTAAACACAAAGAAGGTGGAATTTAAAACAAATCTGACAAAATTCCGTCTCGGAAAGAGTGATGGCAAAAAGACCTGTTATTTCGCCCATTTTATAAAGTCGAATTTTGAGATTTCAAATTTTAAACTTTTTTTTAATGTCAAATAGTACTAGTATAATGAGACATTAAACCCAGAGAAATTTCAAGATGAGCATAGGCACGGTTCCGGAGATATGAAGAAGTGAAAGTGATAATTTCTCATCTCTGACTAGAAATCATCACATGCACTCCCTTGTATCTCCGGAACCATGCCTTTGCTCATCTTGAAATTTTACTGGGATTAATATTTTATCTAATAGTACTATTTGCAATGAAAAAAGGTTTAAATTTGAGATCCCAAAAATGGTCGAAATTTGCCATCACTCTTTTGCAGTTATTTTTAATATATCCTCATCTATTTGCAACGCTAGAACTATGTCAATCGAAATATTAGTAAACAGCGAGATCACATCCAACGAAATAAACTTAAAACCATCAGCAATGTATTTATTAGAAAGACTCTTAACTAATTCGAAACTATTAGAAACATAACTATCAGAATTCAAAAAGCTTTTATACATAATTTGTAAATAAGAAGTCAAATAATATAAAAAACTATTAACCGATAAGATAATTATTAGGAAAAGGCACTCAGGTTTGTGGATCTTAGGGAGGCTATAAGCATTTGGTTATAAGCGGAGACTGCGCGACCACAAGAGCTATTGAGCTATTGATAATTGCTCCTGCCTGCCTTCTGTACTTGACGCGTAACCTAACTATTTTTGTTTATAACTCAAAAACTACGCTTTAAATAAAAAAATAGTAAAAGAAAAAATGGTCTCAGAATTGCGTCACAAATTCGTCATTTTAAGGACGAAAGGTTTTTGCGGAACACCCTGTATACCGTTAGTTTTGGATAGTTTTAAAAACATAATGAAAGATCTTAATTTGAGAATTTCATATTTTAGTATAAATAAAATAAATGAATTTTTGAAGGTCCATAAGGATAACATCCCCAAAACAAATTGCTGTAACGTAGTTTATAAAATTAACTGCTTGAATTGTAACGCCTTTTATGTTGGGCAAACAGGATGACAGTTACATACAAGAATTGCTGAATATAAGAATTATATAAACTAAAAGAATAGGACTTACTTTGTTATTACTGAACATAGACTTGATTTTGATCATCAGTTTGACTAGAACAAGATATGGAATCTATCTATGGAAAAAAACTCATTTCTGAAATGACCTACATTATGAGACAAAAAATGGTCTTAATTTACAGACGGACACAGACAAATTAAATGAGAATCTCGTTGATTTAAACAATTGTTTTTCAAAGATTAAAAAATTTTGATATATTTACATTTATAATTTTGTTGAATAATTTTTAAAGAAGAATTCTTTGTGATTTAATTACAATTACTTGACTATGTACATTATAAGCTGTGTATAGCTTTGTTTTCGGTGTCCGACTGTGAATAATAGAAATTAGTTATGTATTTTGATTTCTTGAGTAACTACAGTTATAATTTATTGCTTATATTTCTTAAATTTTATGATACGATTCTACGAGTTTCTCATTATAGTGTCCCGTGTCTTTCTGCTCTTGGCTTATCAACCTTGGAGGGATTTAATATCATTTGAACGCTATGATGACGACAATTAGAGATTTGATTTTAATTACTCTATCGGGTCGGCGGATTCGTTATGGATTTTTTAATGGAAAATTCGTCTCGGCGTTGATATAAACCTTTATTTTCTATTTTCTAATTTTTAGTTTTTCTGCAAGATAATTTAGATTTTATTAATACTGAAGATGGCCCTAAGAGGGGTCCGAAATATCCGCGATTATTGAGATTATGTGTGAAACATTTGTCTACTTGTATGAATAATAAATTTCGCGACGTTAACTTTAGATAAGTAATTGTCATTTTTATAAAAATTTTTTGCACCTAATGTATTAGGTTGTTCGGAAAGTTTGTTTCAAATTTTACGTGCTCCGCATTTCTATGTAATCAGTAAATGCGAGAGCGCTACAGATTTTCTGCTTATCAGCTTACTTTACTGGATATATAAATCCGCGCGCGCGCCAAATAAACTTTGCAGATTTTTGCAGAAATAAATTTAAAAATGAAGAACCAGAAAGTCCATTTTCGCCATGTGATGCTGTATTGCTTTAAGCGCGGTTTCTTGGCTTCACAGACTCTAAAAGAGATGTTCTCTGTATATGGATATGCCTGCGTCACTCATCAGACAATTTGCAAGTGGCATCGAAGATTCGAATTTGGCAATTTTAACATGGAAGATGAAACTCGCTCTGGTCGATCTCAGGAGGTTGACGAAACGCTTCTTAAGGATTTTATGCATAAAAACCCTTGAGTGACTGTTAGAGAACTCGCCGACACTCTGCACAAGTCCATTTCTACCGTACATGACCACCTGAAAAAGCTAGAATTCTCAACTCGACTGGATGAGTGATTGCCACACGAACTGAATGAACGGCAATTGATGGAACGTGTGAACATCTGCGATATGTTGCTTCAACGGCACCAAAAAGAACCGTTTTTAAAGAGAATTGTAACAGGCGATGAAAGTTGGATCCTATACAATAATGTTAGCCGCAAGAGATTGTGAGGAATTAAGAGCGCACCTACGCAAACAGTGGCCGAGCCGAGGCTTCATCCAAAAAAGTTCTTCTGAGTATCTGGTAAGATTTTAAGAGCGTGCTATATTATGAGCTTCTTCAGCCGAACGAAACCATCAACGCAACGAAGTACAACCTTTAGTTGGACAAATTGAAGACTGCCATCGCACAAAAGCGCCTTGAACTAGCCAACAGGCGTGGAGTTGTCTTCCATCACGATAACGCCAGACCTCACGTCGCGATGTCTATCCGTAAAAAACTATTAGACTTAAAATGGAACGTCCTTCCTCATCCTCCATATTCTTCCGATTTTGCCTTATCTGATTATTATCTATTTCTTTCTTTAAAAAATTTTCTTCGGGACAAAAGATTCAAGTCATTCAAAATCCTTAAAAACCAGATCGATCAATTTTTTGCCAGTAAGAAATCTTCATTTTGGAAGAAAGGCATCATGCAACTTCCCGAAAGATGAACCAAGGTGGTTAAACAAAACGGTACATATTTATTTAAATAAAGTTCCGCATTGTGTAAAATATTGCGTTTAAATTTATATTGAAACAAACTTTCCAAACAACCTAATACTATGCCAGGTTCATATTGCCATTTACTCTACTATTTTTATAAAATTTAAACGCAGGAAGGCGTAGTTATTATTTAAATATTTATTATACACTTTTTTGCAACAACACTTACAAAATTGCAATATAAGAAACTTGCATAGCAAATGAAACAAAATTGCCATGTTTAAATATTTGTATCTTGAGAAAATTATCCAGGATTTTTATTTTTTAAGTAAAAAAATTCCCGAGAGTCGCCCGGCAAGCGAAAGATCTCGGGTTCGATTCCCGATTCAGCGACTTTCGGATCTATATTTTTCTCTTACATTTATTCAATTATTTCCGCAGGGGGGTTAGGGTGTTTTTTAAATTAAATCTTAAGTAAGAAATTATTTCAATTTTTAAAGTCTTGGTTGGTACACCGAGAATAATACGTGTCTTGCGCACGCTTTGTTTCCAACGAAAATTTAGTTTCGTTATAAATGTACGTAGAAAACATCCGCGTATGGCTCTTTACGGTTTCTTTATGATTTAGATTTATATTTATATTACAGAGCCGTTATTGAACCTTAGTTTGTTTATACACACGCCGGCGAATAGGCGTTATAGGTATATGTAAGCAGAGAAAGGTATAGAATCGAAAGGTCTGAATAGCTCAGATAGAAGAGCAGTCGCCTGGCAAGAGAAAGATCTCGGGTTCGATTCCCGATTCAGCAACTTTCGGATCTATATTTTTCTCTTACATTTATTTAATTATTTCCGCAGGGGGGTTAGGATGTTTTTGAAATTAAATATCAAGTAAGAGATTATTTCAATTTTTAAAATCTTGGTTGGTACACCGAGAATAATACGTGCCTTGCGCACGCTTTGTTTCCAACGAAAGTTTAGTTTCGTTGTAAATGTAAGTAAAAATTATTCATTGTAAATCCATGTAGAATCTTACTACAAAAGTAATGATATAAAAAAAAATTGCGCCAAGTTAAAGTAGAAACTTCTACCAGTGAAAAATTGCAAACATATATAGAGTCGTATAATAAACTAGTAAATTAATAGTATAATAGTAAATTAATATAAAATTTAAAAAAAATAAAATTTTAGTTAAAAAAACTGGGCGCGCTGCTGAGTTTCAAAATTACAATGCACCTTAAAGTTACATACTTAGTTAAATTACAACTTAATTTAATTACAAAATATACTTTAACTGCAATAAATTTTAAAGTAGCAAATAATTTAATTTTAATATTATTAGAATATTATTTATAACAACGCGCTAAGTTTTTTTAACTAAAATGTTATTTTTTTTAAATTTTATATTAATTTACTATTATATTAATTTAGTGGTTTATTATACGACTCTATATATGTTTGCAATTTTTCACTGGTAGAAGTTTCTACTTTAACTTGGCGCAATTTTTTTTATATCATTACATTTTTAGTAAGATTCTACATGGATTTACAATGGATAATTTTTCATACAATTCTACATGGGTTTGCAATGATTAATTTTTCATAGAATTCTACATAGGTTTGCAATGATTAATTTTTTATAGGATTCTACATGGGTTTGCAATGAGTAATTTTTTGTTTAAAGTAATAACAGCAATCAATTGTCAAATGTTTTGGTTATTATTTAATCATCTTCAGTGACAAACTACAATACAATAATTGATATTAATAAATAATCGGATAAATAAGATTAAATTAATTTACCTTTAGAACAGCAGTGATATCAGTTAAAAAACAACGATCTATGTCGACATATTAAACGGAATTAAACTCGGTGAAAACAATTATATTTTGAGGCACCGACAAAAGTAGAAGAAAGGGGACTCAACAGAGAGAGGGAAAAGAAAAAAGAAAAAAAAGAGGAGAAAAGTGGATAGAAATTCAAATATCTCCCAGAATAGGGAAGATAACATATACTGTATACCTCTCATAAACTCATCTTGAGTGATGCGGGTGTTGTCTTTTATGTACTCCCATCTTTTTGTTAAACTAGAAATAGCCAAATCTATTGGTTTATTAGTGAACAAAGAGACCGCATCAAGTGAAACCAATTTATAGTTTGGTTCCAATCTTTCTATTTTGGGAGATATTTGAATTTCTACTTTCAGAATCCTTTAACACAAAAAAGGTACCATAATTAGTTTAGTAGATAAAGTTATCAAACTATCCCATCCTCGTTTTTATCAAAAATATTTGAAAAAAATTATACACATTTTATTGAATAACTGCTTTTCTTTGGATTTTATTTTTTAGACAATTAAGGACAGACTTTTTTATTTATTCTATTTATCTGACAATAATAATAATGAGGAGTTATCTGGTAATAACAAAGATTCACAAAAACCTTATTTCGTGTTTCTTTATGCTTACTCAGTGGAAAATAAATTTAATTTAATAACAAAAAGTTTCGGATACAAAACTACATTTTCGAAGGCCTATCTCAATAACATCATAAAAACACACAGACAGGTTGAAACATACTAATGCGCGTAATGTCGTTTATAAAATCTCCTGCGGGAATTGTAATGCTACTTATGTAGGCCAAACGAAGAGGAAACTTAAAACTAGTGTCAAAAAACATCGGTCTGATATTCTTAGAAATGCAGCATATCTTGTAATATCTGCATACCGCATGAAAAGTCATGAATTTGATTAGGACGGTATACAAATTTTGGATATTAAACATCACTACAAAAAAAGACTGATTTCTGAGATCCTGCACATTAAAAGACAAAAGAATAGCCTAAATAAAAAAAGTGACACTAAACTTTTCTCTGACGCCTACTCCACAATTATCAATTCCTTATCCACCCTTTAAGTTTGCCCGCTTTTCTCCTCCCTTTTCTTTTTTTGTTTCCCTCTCCCTGTTGACTCCTCTCTCTTCTAGTTTTGTCGGTGCCTCGAAATATAATTGTTTTCACCGAGTGACTTTAATTGCGTTTAATATGTTGACATAGATCGTTGTTTTTTGATTGATATCACTGCTATTCTAAAGATATATTAATTTATTCTTATTTATCCGATTATTTGTTAATATCAGTTATTGTATTTTAGTTTGTTACTGAAGATGGTTAAATAATAACCAAAACGTTTGACAATTGATTGCTGTTATTACATTATTACAACTTTACACCAAGATCGTGTACGTACTTTTTGCCCATTTGTTACTAATAATTATTATTTACTGAGTCTAACTAGTAAAAAGCGTGTTAAATAAAAATAATGCAAGAAAAAAATATAGATCCGAAAATCGCTGAATCGGGAAAGGAGACCTAAGTTGTACTTATTAAGATAATATAAATCTTACTTTTATTTGGGACCTACTATACATATAAAATAGCACACATCTCTATTAATTCTCTAAAAATTCTTAGAGTTCATAACTAATAAATATATAATTAATAACGATGAAAATTAATTTCGTTCGCCAGGAATGAAAAACTATGGTTATAAATTTGAACTGACAACACTGGCTTTAATTTAGAGTTGTTAATATATGTTTATTTTAACGTTTCGACCATACGGTTGTGGTCCTTATCAAAAATACAATTGTGATATCCTAAAAAAAACCGATATTGTTACATCAGCCACGCTAATTGAACAAAGACATGAATTACAATTTAAAGACTTACTCGGAGTTACAGCATTTCGTCTTTTAGATGTGAGAATAAATTATGATTCGGAGAGATTTAACTTAATTTCAAAATAATCAAATTATATCGAGTTATGTTTATGTCATCACCTTCTAACGAACATACTAAATCGATATAACCCAAAAAAGATGTAGAGGTCCCAAATTTTTTTTTAAAAAAACTGATGTAAGGGGGATAAAATCTTATACTAATTTTGGAAGAAAAACCCCAAAATTCTCAGGAAAAATACCAAATTTTTTTCAAACATCCAATATGAAAAAAAATCCTTTTATTAACCTAGTTAACCCCCCCGCAATACTTTGTCGGGGGAAACGGTTCACGACTCAAAAATTTTTAAAAAATTTTAAAAACTACTGAAAAAATTTTTTTTTTTTTTTTTTTTTTTTTTTTTTTTTTTTTTTTTTTTTTTTTTTTTTTTTTTTTTTTTTTTTTTTTTTTTTTTTTTTTTTTTTTTTTTTTTTTTTTTTTTTTTTTTTTTTTTTTTTTTTTTTTTTTTTTTTTTTTTTTTTTTTTTTTTTTTTTTTTTTTTTTTTTTTTTTTTTTTTTTTTTTTTTTTTTTTTTTTTTTTTTTTTTTTTTTTTTTTTTTTTTTTTTTTTTTTTTTTTTTTTTTTTTTTTTTTTTTTTTTTTTTTTTTTTTTTTTTTTTTTTTTTTTTAAAAACATTAGTCATATTGGCCAATATTGGAATAACTTGGCCAATATTTCCCAATGCACAACTAATATTGGTTATAAAATAAATGTAATCGCACTGCCAATATTGCAATGCCCATGATGACACCAATATTGGTTAATAATTAAATCCAATATGCTGCCAATACTACAATATCTATGATGATTCTAATATTGGTTGATAAATAAATTCAAATATGCTGCCAATATTGTAGTGCCCGTGATGGTACCAATATTGATTGATAAATAAATTTAAATATGCTGCCAATATTGCAGTGCCCATGATGGTACCAATATTGGTTGATAAGTAAATCCAAATATACTGCCAATATTATAAATTCATGATAATATCCATATTGGTTGATAAGTAAATCCAAATATGCTGCCAATGTTACAAATTTATAATGGTATCAATATTGGTTGATAAGTAAATCCAAATATGCTGCCAATACTACAAATTTATGATAATATCAATATTGTTTGATAAGTTAATCTAAATATGCTGCTAACATTGCAGTATTTATATGATAATACTATAATATTGTTTAATGCGTAAGTCCAAATATGCTATCAATATTGCAGTGCTCATGTGATATGTACAATATATATATATATATATATATATCTTGCGAGGTATTAATATTATTAGATTATTATAAGTAAATGTTTATGAAACATGTTAAATTCATTAGTAAATTTTAATATTATATGTTTATTATATTTAAATTTTTTTTATCTTATAATTTTTTATATAATATACTGTGTGATATTTTTTCTTTTAAATGGATCATATAATTTTTGGAAAATCTATGCTTTTTGTAACGGTTTACCTTTCCCGACGCCGCGGATCGGCTTGCCGGTTCCAGGATTCGGGAGGAAGGGGGAGATTCAGACTCGCTTATTCCTTATTAACAATGCTTTGGTTTATTCAAAAAGAAACAAGCAAACAAAATGTTCGATGGCATAAAGCCTGAATAGAGAAACTTATTGACTACCCGGTATAAACAAAATACGGAGGCGTATAGCCTGTAGCGGTGTCCGGAAAAGACTTACAAATTACCCGGTATAACTTAGAGATACGGTGTACGGAGGCGTATAGCCTGTAGCGGTGTCCGGAAAGGACTTACAGGTCACCCGGTATGCGAAATCTGGAGATCGAACGTACTGAGGCATATAGCCTATATCGGTGTCCGGAAACCGAGAAGCCCGTCGCCCGGCGTGTAACAGGAGGAGACCGGAAACGGGGAAACCCGGCGTAACAACGAGAAACCCGTTGCTTGGCGTGTAGCAGGAAGAGACCGGAAACCGGGAAACCCGGCGTAACAACTAGAAACCCGTTGCCCGGCGTGTAGCAGGAAGAGACCGGAAACCGGGAAACCCGGCGTAACGACGAGAAGCCCGTCGCCCGGCGTGTAACAGGAGGAGACCGGAAACCGGGAAACCCGGCGTAACAACGAGAAACCCGTCGCCTTGGCGTGTAGCAGGAAGAGACCGGAAACCGGGAAACCCGGCGTAACAACGAGAAACCCGTTGCCCGATACTAAAGGTAGGAGGCCAGAAACCGAGAAACCCGGCGTAACAACGAGAAGCCCGTTGCCTGGCTAGGAGGTCCGGAACAGGACTGGTGCCGGCTCATCCGTCGAGCCGGCTTATATACCCTGCCGGCGGTTCCCCCACTCTACATCGAGGCTGTGGTGGGGGTAACGCCGGCGTCGTAGTGGGGCGCCTCTGGAGGTTGTAGTGGGGCGCCCCTGGGGTAGGGTGACCCGTGTATCGCTTATGTTTTTGCGTTTAGGGGCGCCTTAGGCGCCATAGCCTCAAGTGGCGGGCGGGTGATCGGCCCGCGAGGCGTTAGTAACGGCCACGCCGTTACATTTTTATAAAATCAGTAAATCGATCTGATGTGTAATGATATTGGCAGTAAATTTAAAGGTTTTTTATCTACGTATGCAAATTACAAATTACACGCTTAAACAAGTTGTACATTATACATGGCCCGTCAGCAGTCAATGGCCAAGTCATTGTCAACGCTCGATTTGATTTGTTAGACATCGAAATGTTTCGAATTTCGGCAAAACATCAAAAGATTCGCTATTCAATTCGAGATTCGGCTTGTTAATATGAATCGGACATAAAAGTAAGAGACCATGTTCGAGTAATACTAGACGGTTTTGCAGAGCGAGTGAGGGCGCTAGAAAGAAAGAGAGAGAGAGAGAGAGAGAGAGAGAGAGAGAGAGAAAGAGAAAGAGAGAGATTCGTGCCTCGTGCCGGCTGTGTTTCCAACTTTGGGCCGCTGCCGGCACTCACACATACGTGTGATCGCGTACATGTGCTGCGCAAAACGTTCTGCGCAGCACATGTACGCGATCACACGTATTCTTGAGTGCCGGCGCGGCCCAAAGTTGAAAACACCTCGTGCTTCGTGCCGCCATAAGTTGCTTAACCTGATACCAGTGCAACGTGGTGTATTCATCGCTGTTCTTAAACAAAAGTAGACGTATTGTGCACATTATTATCGTTACATTTTTTGTTTGGATTAAAATTTGTATGCTGGCAAAGCATTTATTTGTTCAACTAGTGTATGAACATTCTTGAATATTCTTTACAAGAATAAAAAGAAGAAAAAGAACACGTGCATGAAGAACGACAAAGGTTAGTATTTTTTTATTAAAATAGCTACATCTAACTATTTTTAAAGAATTTCTTTTGTACTTTATTCATATCTTAATATAAATATAAATGTATGTACAACTTCTTTAGATTATAAAATTGTTGCTTTGTGCCATGTGCTTCATGCCGCCATAAGTTACTTAACCTGATACCAGTGCGTGGTATGTTCACTGCTGTCTTAAACAGAAGTAGACGTATTTGTACACGTTATTATCGTTACATTTTTCGTTCGAATTAAAATTTGTATGCTAGCAAAGCATTTATTTGTTCAATTAGTATATGAACATGCAGTCTTGAATATTTTTTATAAGAATAAAAAAAAGAAAAGGAACACGTGCACGAAGAACGAAAGGTTAGTTTTTTTATTAAAATAGCTACATGTAACTATTTTTAAAGAATTTCTTTAGATTGTAAAATTGTTTATAACTATTATTTTACAAGGTCTTTATTTTCCAGCAAAATCTCAGCAGTTGTTCGTTCGTATACGACGAAGCAAAAGATAATTACGAAAAAGGCTACTTTGAGTTTTAACATCAAATTTTCACATTTGCGTACGAAAAAGTAGAAAAGAAGTTATCTTACAGCCAAGGTAAAAATCTTTTTTAATCTTTTTTACTCCTTGTTATAGGATTTATTATTTTCTCCCTCTTGCACTATACACTCAATAGCTCATTTTTCAAATCATATTTTGCAGATTAATGTGCTGTTTTCCTTGATATCTATTTCAATCCTATCCTCTAAAAATATTTTTGTATTTATTTTTATATCCATTCCATTGCATACATACAGAGATTATATATAGATATATAAAAAGTATATATAAAAATAAATTCATATTTTTAGACATATAGATTTAATGAAATCATATACATATATAAAATATAAATATATTTTTTAACCACGCATACATAGAATTTAATTGCAATGTCTTCAAAGAGACGTACTAAATGGAAAACAATAAATGAACGAGTTAAAAAGCATCTTACGACAATTGAAAAAGAGGATATTGAAACAAATAGTATTGAAGTATTGAGCAATTCAGAATATTCTAAAGAATCTGTTAATTCTGACTTATCTGAGTATTGTCAGCAATTTAATAATTATGAATTTTCTTATGATTCGTTAACAAATGAAGATAAAAATATAAATTCTAATTGTAATATTAATAATGAAACTGACAGCGTATGTTCTTCTATCGAATATCATTTATTTGAAGATTTTGATGAAGAAAATTCTAATGACAATAATATTACAGAATTTTCTATTCACAATAATTTTAATGTGTTAATAAATTCTATAGAAAGTATTAAATCTGATCTAACAAGTAATCTTGCCCAGTGGGCTCTTGAATACAAAATCTCTCACTCAGCTTTAAATTCCCTTTTACGTACATTACAAAAACATAATCTTATTGCATTTTCAGATGCTAGAACTTTATTAAAAACACCAAGAAGTAGTTCCGTTTTTGATATGTTTGATGGAAAATATTGTTATTTTGGCATTGCCAATAATTTAAAAAATTTGTTTTTAAAAGAACCCTTATTAAAATCACTAAAAGAAATAAATTTATTTGTGAATATTGATGGATTGCCATTAGCTAATTCTTCATCAATTCAATTTTGGCCAATACTTTGCAAGATAGATCAATCAGTGTATAATAAACTTGATCCTTTTATCGTTGGTGTATATTGTGGGCAATCTAAACCTCCAGATGTACACGAATATTTAAAAGATTTTATACAAGAATATGAAAATCTTTGTGATGTTGGTATAATTATCGATGAAAAACAATATTCAGTTACAATTTCAGGCTTTATTTGTGATGCACCTGCTAGAGCGTATCTTAAAGTAATTAAAGGACATAATGGTTTCTATGGTTGCGAAAGGTGTATTCAAAAAGGATCACATCCATTTGGTGCAACATTATTTAATAAAATTGATGCTGAAAAAAGAACAGATCAGAATTTCTTGCTACAAACACAGATAGAACACCATAATGGTATTTCTCCTTTAGCGGAAATTAATTTTTCTATGGTTACTAAATTTATACTGGATCCAATGCATCTACTCTATTTAGGAGTTATGAGAAGAATGCTTTTTCAAATGATACAGGGAAATAATTATTTTTGCAAATTAGATGCAAGAAAAGTCAGTCTCTTATCCGAAAGATTAACATTATTACACAAATACATTCCAACAGATTTTGCAAGAAAACCACAAAGTATAAGTAAAGTTAAAAAATGGAAGGCGACTGAATTACGTCAGTTTCTTTTGTACACTGGATTTTTTGTTTTAAACGGAATTATTTCAAATAAGCATATAGAACATTTTAAGATTCTTCATACAGCCGCATTTATCCTTTCACACCCAAATTTAGCAATTCAATTATGTGATTATTCACAAGCTTTACTAATAGAATTTGTTAGAACTTTTGATGAATTTTACGGGCCAAATTCTAAAATTTACAATATCCATAATTTGATTCATCTTACAGATGATGTTAGAAATTTTAAGAAGCCTTTAGATGATATAAGTGCATTTGACTTTGAAAATTTACTTGGGAAAATAAAAAGATGTCTTCGGGGTGGAAAAAAGCCTTTATCACAGTTATCACGACGACTTTCTGAAAGTGCTTCCATTTCTGTAAAATATACTTCTAATTGGGAGTTGAAACATAAACATGAATGTGGACCACTTATTGCTGACACAGAAAACTCTATAAGTCAGTATAAAGAGATAATTATTCATAAATATTACTTTGTCACTTATCGTAAAGCTGATCGTTATGCGTTGTTAAAAAATGGAAAAGTTGTGCAAATTTATAATATTATTCTTAAAAATGCACAAGAAATACACAGTGTCGATTTAATTTGTAAGCAATTTACAAAATATTGCAATTACTTTAGTTATCCTTGTGAATCTCAAAAGTTAAAAATATATAGAATGTATAAATTGGAAAACACATTTAAAGTAATTAAATTATCAGAAATAGAAGCTAAATGCATTGTATTTAAAGATAACATTTCACATATTGGATATCCTCTTTTACACACAATTACTGTATAAATTTAATTAAGATAATATTTATGTCTCTTTTCATATAAAATTTTTATATTAATGTATATATATATATATATATATATATATATATATACACACACACACACATTATATATATATATATATATATATATATATATATATATGTGTGTGTGTGTGTGTGTGTATATATACATACAATATATACATATATACAAACATTTTAAAACGTTTATAGAATTATTTCTGTTAGAATTTGATACATTTGATGAATCTTGAATATAATAATAAGACAATTGGTCTGAAAAACAAAGCAAGAAAATAATTATCAAAATATATATGTAAACATCTCTGTATGCAGATGCAAAAATATTCCATAGTTGAATTTAATGATGAAAATACCGTTGAAATTATTCCTTCTTCTTGGATATCATTTGATAAAAAAACTACATTATGGCCCAATACTATATCTCCTGCCATTCTAAAGAAATATTTGAAAAATAATACTCAGCCCAATGATGATTGGACTTCTGTACATATAAGAGTTTTAGGACATGCAGGTATTGATTTTTTATATTTTCATTGTCATAGTCAATTTTCTATTAAGCTGTTTTATTATACATACTTATATGTTATAATACAAGATAAATGAATAAAAGTTATCAAACTAATATAATATTGAAATGAAATAATTTAAAAATAAAATATTTTATTATAAGAATGTGTTGATATATAAAAATATGCAAATTTTCATAGAAAATTATGATAAAAAAATATTAATTAGATTTTTCAAATTTTTTGTCTACTTTTTTTGTCTATATACATTCCTCTTTATAGATAATTTAACTGAAGCCATGAAAAAAGCGGAAAGAGCACAAGATACGTCTCAGTTAAGTAGTAGTGATGACTCTACTTCTGATACAACAAATACACGACAGAAGAAATCCCAACATAAACATCACAATTTGTCTGATAAAAAAAATGATTCTTCAGAAAAGCAGTACAAAGTAAATTCAGAGGAAAGTCCTACAACCAATAAAAAGACAAGAATCAAAAGAGGTGAAGAAGCAGAAAAGTCAAAAACCGTTTCACATCAGAGCAATTCTTCTGATGAAGATGATGCTTTAGCTTCAAAAAATCAGTATAAAATAAATTCAGAGAAAGGTCCTAAATCCAATAAAAATAAAAGCATCCAAAGAGATAAAGCAGAAAAGTCAAAGAAGATTTCATATCAAAATCTAAATAGTTCTTCCAATGAAGAAGATGATCTAGCTTCAGGAAATCAGTGTACAGTAAATTCAGATAAACGTCCTAATGTTCCATCTTTTCCTGATAATGAGTTAAATTTACAAAGAGATTCTCAAGCTGATCCTGTATTATCCAATACAAGTAATACAACCATCCAAAGAAGCGAAGTAGAAAAATCAAAAAACATTCAACAAATTAAAGAAGGTAAAATTCTATTACTGCCATATTTTAATTTAAGAAAAAATGGTACTTATAATTTAGTTAATTTTATTAATACAAATATAACTTTTATATAATTTTTAATCGATTTTCAGGCATTTTAACAAAAATTTTTAAATTAATGGAAGAAGTTAGATTTAAAACAGTTGCATTGAAAAAGGGACAACAAGAAATAAAAGTAAAATTAGATACTCTATTGACACACAATGATAATAGTGTCATAAACACATTTAGTCACCTTCTTCCGATTTGTTCCATGGAGTCCTTTGATGAAATTGATCAAGGTTTGAAAAATTCTGAAGAAAACTTTATATCTTTGGTAAGAATATAAAAAATAAAAAATATCTTTTTCATTAATTTCACAATGTTTTTGGAAAATAGCATGTTTTACATTATACAAGATTTTTATATTACATTACATTTAGCGTTAAAGAAAGAAATAAGCACAAAAAAACTTGTTATTTTAAAAATGTAATATTTAAAAACAAAAAATTGAGCTATATAATACAATTTACCTGGGAGAATTTATAATTGAAATAATTTAGCGAATTGAATAAATATGTTTGTTATATATAAGCAACTGTTTTAACTTTTAGATAAAATATCTCAACCTTGGTTCAGGAGAAACTGTAAAGGCATTAGTGCCATCAGTAATGAAATTACTTTTGAAGAAGACTGTTTCCATGCATTTCAGTGGTTCCGGAAAACAAAAAAAAGTGATTTTTCTGCAACTAAGGTTGCTGCTGCAGTATTTGGTAAGTTATATTTTGTTAGTAAAAATATTTTTAAAAATATCTAAAATAACTAATAACATTTAAGAAGTTTGTCAAATGTTATAAAAAAGGCAATACAATATATATATATATATATATATATATTATACACACTTCTTTAATTTTTGTTTAAATATATAATTATACATATATCAAACTGTTTTAAATATTTTAAATATTTGTTTTAAATATATTACTTGCATTGATATTGTAAAATTAAATTTTAGAATATTTCTTTTATTTTTAATATTTAGTATTAAAGCATAACTTTAGTATAATTTCATAAATTATAATAAATTTAATAACGATTTAAAAACTAATCTTGGACTAATAAAATTATACATATTGTTTATTACTAATTTAAAATAATAAGCTCGTTTATAAATTTTTTTGTTTCTAGAGGTTGTGTCGAAAAAAATATCAAATGTATCCAGAAATGAAATTTTGCAAAAAATATCAAAATTCCTTGCAGAAAGTGGAGACAGAGAAGGAGGAAGAAAAGAAAGATTTTCGAAATCAACAAATTAGGTTTTTTCTTTCATAATTACCAAAAATTACTAAAAATTACCAGAGTACATTAAGTATAAAAGAAATTTATTTTGTTTAAATTTATTCATATGCAATTTTATTTTTATGCTATTATATATATATATAATAATATAAAGTTATTTTTAAAGAAAATATATATCGAATATACATATATAATATATATTGTATGTTATTCGATAAAAGAGTAAAAGTAAAAGTAAGAAATATTTGATTATTAATTTTGTCTTATTAAAACTTTATTCGTTCATTTTATACTCATGTGCAATTATGGTATATGCAATTTTATTTTTATTTTAATATAAAATATTAGCATTTATTCTTATAAATATTACATATTATAAGTCTAGTATTATATATTATTTTATGTAAAAATATATTTATAAGAAATGGAACAAGTATAAAAAATAAAACAAGTTTTGAAAATGATAAAGTTGAAAAGTTTATGAACAATAAACTTCTTATACATATAACATATACATGATTATTTTTTACTATCTATATAAGTTATTTAAATTTTAGTAAGACTACATTTATTTTTGATAAATAATATAAGCTAGACAACTTTCTTTTTTTTAGTCAATATTAAATTATATAATTATCCTAATGCATTAACTTTTCTTCTTCAATCAATCAATATATGTACATATACATATACATATACATTAATTCATCCCACTTCCCTAGCGAGTTGCTATAGAAATATATATATATATATATATATATATATGTTACATATATATGTGTAACATATATCAGGAGACGCGGTAGTGTCTCCGGCCATGTTCAAACCCTAAAAGACCTTAAAAGACACTACAAGTCTCCTTATCCTGCACCATCAAAGTCCATTTTTTGGGGGTGTAGAACTACTAAAATATAAAAAATTTTGAATTGCACGTAATATAACCTGAAAGGCGGCATCGCCACGAGTAATTTGAGCCAAGAAAAAATAAAATCGGTCAAGCCGTTCTGGAGATACAAGCGGTCAAAAAGTGACGTTTTTCATGAAAAATTAAGAAACGTCGTCTTCTTCTTCTTCTTCTTCTCTGTCCGCGTCCGCTGACGTCATCAGGATTATATATATATATCCTAAAAAAATCATAAAAATGAAAAGGTCAGGCCATGTTCAAAAGAAGGTACTCAAAAATTTAAACGATCTAATAATAAATTATCACGAAAAGTAACTGATATGTTATTCAAGGTGCCAGTTCAAAGTGAACATACGTAAAGTGTATATTATCTAAATTTAGTAATAATATATTACCATGAAAAGTAACTGTGATATTTTATTCAAGGTGCAAGTTCACATTGAATATACATACATATAAGTAAAACTGATTACAATTTGATTCTAGAAAATAAGTGCGATATGTTATTCTTAGTGCACAAAATATAATAGTCGTTTATAGAGATTTGATTTGAAATTCATACTAGCCCGTACAATGAAAAATAATTGCTCGTAATTCCAGAGTACCAATTTGTTAATGACTCAGAAAAATAACATGGCGGCCTGCTCTCAAAAAACTATGATGTTTCTCGATGTCCATTTAGAAATAATGTCAAAGCTCTTACAGAATAATTACTACAACATTTGAAATACGAAAAGTATTACATTAGAAGAAGATTAGATTAGAATAAGGATTCAACGTATTTTTAAAAGCTCTACACACACAAAGAAGTGAATATACAAAACTATATACAAATACCTTTTTCTTCTGTGTTTCTGAAGAAAATTGTAAATCAAATGAAACCTTGCACTTTGAGAACCATGTCACTTACTTTTCAGAGTCAAATTGATAAATTTTTTTTGTATATTTTAATGATATTTATTTCTCACTGGTATCTTGAATAATTAATATGTAATTTTTTATTGTATATTACGACAAATAATCAGTAAACTTTTTAAGCGTATAGCTTTATTGTAGTTGACCTGAGAACTGTACATTTATAAATTTTACTTAATATACACCCGTTTCGAGCAACAAGGCAAAGTTTTCTGATCAATAACTTACTCCCTGAAAATACGGTATAACACAAATCGGAAGTTGATACAAAAATTCGAAATTTTACTAAAGAAAGATTGGAGGTTTTTAATTTATACAATTTTCACAATTCTTATTTCAATTATTTATTCTACCCATCGAAAGTTTTTTGAGAGCAGGCCGCCATGCTATTTTTCTGAGTCATTAACAAATTGGTACTCTGGAATTACGAGCAATTATTTTTCATTGTACGGGCTAGTATGAATTTCAAATCAAATCTCTATAAACGACTATTATATTTTGTGCACTAAGAATAACATATCGCACTTATTTTCTAGAATCAAATTGTAATCAGTTTTACTTATATGTATGTATATTCAATGTGAACTTGCACCTTGAATAAAATATCACAGTTACTTTTCATGGTAATATATTATTACTAAATTTAGATAATATACACTTTACGTATGTTCACTTTGAACTGGCACCTTGAATAACATATCAGTTACTTTTCGTGATAATTTATTATTAGATCGTTTAAATTTTTGAGTACCTTCTTTTGAACATGGCCTGACCTTTTCATTTTTATGATTTTTTTAGGATATCACTTACTTTTTAAAGTACAGATATATAGAGCAGCTTTGTAGTAATTCAAATATCACAAATATATGTATTTTCGATTCTTATCACATAACTTTGTATAAGTAACAATTTATGCAATACAGTTCAAAATAATTGAAATATATGGTATATATGTACATATATATAAAATATATAATTATATTATAGTATACATATATATTTTATTTAATCATATATGTAAATGTTTGTATAATTGTAATAACTTTTAACGATACATTGAACATTTATTTCAATTGCAACAGAATGAATTTAAATT
>NW_028190695.1:0-62052 GCF_048542155.1 Nylanderia fulva
AAGGGTTCGTTATCAATTTTTTCCGTGTATTGGGGATTTTATTGACGTTAATTCCGAATTTCAGTATTTGTGTGAGAAAAGCCTACGTTTTAAAGGTTTTTATCATTATTATTTTTGTTAAAACCTTAAATTATTATTTTTTTTTTTGCTGTACATTGTAAAAATTTTAATGCTGGAATTCCCCCAACCACCTCATTTATTTGTCATTGTCGCTTTCCTCATCGAAAATCCTATTTTGTTTTTCCCAACTTTCCTTTAATAGATCAAAGATGACGCGGAAACAATTTTCGAGTAATGAAAGGAATTTTTTTTTCAACCATTGTAAAAGCCTTTTTACATTTTTTAATATCTCCAAATTTTTCCCCAAACCCCTTTAGATTTTTGGGGATCCTCAAAAGAGAATTGCAACTCTGTTCAAATTTATAGGATTTTCCGGGGGGACATTCTTACCAATTTTCTTGTAAAGGAAGGCAAAAGAAAAATTTTTCCCCCTTTCCCAACGAGTTCGATTATATGTTTTTTGTTTAAAATTTGGGTTTTTTTAAAACATTTAAAATTTTTTTTTTTTCGACTTTAACACAAAAACTGCATATACGTGGTATGTTTTGACCTACTGCCATTATTGAAACAAATACTTATTGATATTAACAAATTGGAACCTAAAATTAAAAGATAATTATTTTTATTTAAGACTAGGGTTTTAAAAATTTTTAGGACCTTCTTTTTAACTGGCTTGACCTTTTCATTTTTTTTTTTTTTGGGGTGGGTGAAGAGACAATGAGGGTAAAAAGACGGAAAAGTCGAAAGGGGGGAAAAAAGAACGAAAGAGGTAGAAAAAATTAAGGGTTTAAAAAGTGAAAGGGTGAGAGAGGACGAAAATCGAAAAAAGGGTAAAAACGAAAAAAGGGGTTAAAAGGAAAGGGGTGAAAGAGACGAAAATGTAAAAGGGCGAAAAGGGGGAAAAAGGGGCAAAAAGGGGTAAAAATAAAAAAAGTTAAGAGACAAAGGAAATGAAAGAGGGCGAAAAAAGGGTTTAAAAGGGCAAAAGGGGGGGGGGAAAAAAAAAGAATTTAGGGAAAAAAAATAAAAGGGGCAAAGGGTTTAAACAAAAGGATAAAAACAAAGATTAAAACAAAATTTTTAGAATGAAAAAATGGGGAAAAGGGTTTTAAGAAATAAAGGGTGGGAAAAGGACGAAGAAGTTGAAAAGGCAAGATGGTGAAAGAGACGAAAAAAGGGTGAAAGAATAAAGAGGGTGAAAGGGAAGAGAAAAAGAAAGGGAAGAGGACAAAGAGGGGATAGGGGAAAAAAGGAACGAGGTGAGAGAGGACGAAAGAGGGTGAAAGGAGCGAAAGAAGGTGAGTTAGGGGAAAAGAGGGGTGGGAGTTTGGGGGGGGGGTGGGGGTGGGCGGTATGTGGGAGGGAAAGGGTGGGTGGGGAAATTGAGGGGTGTGGTGAAAGTTGAGAATAGAAATTTTATTAATATATCCTGATGACGTCAGCGGACGCGGAAAAGGAATAAAAAAAGAAAACGACGTTTTAAATTCATTTTTCAAGAAACCCTCAAATTTTTGACCGCTTGTTTACTAAGATTCACTCTAAACGATTTTTCATAAATTATAAAGTGAATAAAGTCCCAATTGTAATTGAATAACAAATATTAACAAACTATCAATACGTACGCTAATAATTGATAATCCAAAACTCTATTATTACGTGTGGAATGTGAATGTCCAAAGCTCTTAGGTTACTTTTCCAGTCAATTTCACAATCAAAGAGCTTTATCACAATAAGCGTAGACCTATAATATTTAATTACATCGCTATAGGTTAATAAGTCCAATATCAGAACACGATAAAATGATTTTATTTCCTTTATTAAATTTAATTAATTTATTATTAAGAAATAGAATTGTAATGTTTTCAAGTATTCAATTCTACAAAGTAAATGATATTTTAACAAAAATAATAAAATTTTAATAACTTAAATTGTATATATTTGTACACGTAACGTTTTTCCACCAACAGATTTAGAATATAATCATGTTAAATCACTATCTTCCTTATTAATTTGAAATGCATAGAAAATATTTAATTATCACGCCACATGAATTTTATATAATAAACAATTATCTCATCAATATGAATTGTGCAGATATAATATAAATAAATATAAATATGTTGAATATATTATTCTGTTTGCAATTTTTAATTATTAAATTATATTATTTCCAAATTATAATGCATAATAGATATGCAACAAAACTATTATTATTAACAATATATATTTGCAATCCAGATATAATATGGAAACTATTCACACACAAGAAAAATAATATTTTGAAAAGTAATTGCTGGTGTACGATTACATTTTTGTTTAATTGGCAAACAAATATTTAATAAAATTATTATTAATTTAAAAAAAAGGAAAAAGAAAATGAATCTTTCAATATAAAAAAAATATAAATATATAAATAAATACTATAATAACAAAATATATACATTCTAAGCATTTAAATAATAATACAATTTTAAAACAAGACCATTTATATAAATATTTATATACAAACGTATTCTAATTATGTTATTCAATATTTTTCAATATTTCTCTCTAATAATTTATTTATAATAAATAAAACACAATTTGAATGTAATATTTAAAACATTGTGACAACGGTTACCCTAGTTGAATCAGAATGTTCTCCAGAAGGACACTGTATGTGTACACCTTCGTTGTGGTATTACCAAACTTCCCCTGCAATAGTTTACATTTGATTATCATTTTGAATTAGAATAAATAATAGTTATATTATATGTACAACCACATTTTTATAGACATATTTACAATTCCATTTATTAATAATTTTGAAATTATATATATAATTATATATATTACAAAACACATTTTTATATAAACCATCTATACATTTATTATTTTAGAACAAATGAAAAAAAATTCGAGAAATATATATTAACAAGAAATATAATTAAATTAAATATAATAAAAATGTATAATGAATTGAAATGTTCTGAATAAAAAATATGGTTTTAAAAAACGTAAATTATTTTATTATTTATATTTTAACTATTACGTAACAATAACTTTGCTAGAACCAAGGAAAAGATATATATTATTTAAATTCAGTCATATTAATATCATCAATCAAACATCTTCGATTAAAATTTACTCACTTGCTGTTTGTATATAAACGAACTATTTTTCCAAATATTTGTTTCGGTTCAGGCGTGTTTGCCATCATGCCGCAGTATAACAGGGTGCTACGATTTAAATCACAAATTATATATATTAGATGTATTTTAAATATATATATTATTATAATAGTTGCTTGTAAACATTGATTTTATTGATTTTATACAAGAAAAAATTAGAATTAATATATCTATATATATATATATATAATATATGATAATTATACAGGGTAACTAATTCGAAAACAAATAAAAAATAGCAAAAAGAGGCAATTAAAAAAAACAGAATTAAATAAATAATTATAGACGATATACCATATATAAGAATTATAGACGATATAACACATATAGAAATAAGGGGAATATAAAAGATAAAAATATCCGTCAAAAGTTGACATAAATTATTAAAACATAATTGTAAGAATAAGATAATCACAATAGAATATTTTTAGACAGGGTATTTTACTTCTTTTAACACATTATTTTTGCATGACGTAAGTATCTCATAAATATTAAATTTTTCTCGATCTTGTTTCAAAAATTTTGTATATAAAATATTGAGAAAATCACAAAAAATTTATGTTTGAAAAAACTATAAGTTTATAAATTATATATCCAATATAGTTTAGAAGCAAATCGTCTCCCAATGAATCTCCAAGAATCTTCCATTACAGTTTTACTACTAATTCTGTGATATTCCTGCATAGTATATTCCGCAATCTGACATATAAATTTTAAAATAGAATTAAGAATATAGATATACGTATCAACACACGGACATAACGCTCGTGAGTGTGTGTGGTGTGTGTGTGTGTGTGTGTGTGGTTTTGTGTTTCTGTAACTATTATAAATTAATATTAATTATAAGGCCAAATATATAAAAATTTAATTATCTTATAACTTTCCACCATTAAATTCATCAACTTCCAAATTTATTGATCATAAATATTTTGATAACGTTAACAATGCTAAAAATTCATTATCCTGATTAAACAGACATCGATTATTTTTCGTCCGCACCGAAATTGTCGAAAACCCATCTAATGATTGACACTGCGGCCAAAATAAACAACACGTGTGAAACGCTGGCATCGAGCATTATATTTCTAATACACGCCGTAAACTATTAACGCACCCCTGTCCCGCGCAGCTGTTGTCTAATCATTTTGTGGTCGTGAGAAGAAAACTGACATCCTCAGCAACTAACTTCGGTAAGTCCTATACATACAGAATTCCTGTAACTATCTTTTCTAACATCATCATCGTCTAAAATGAAATGTTAATCATTTAATTAGTAAGTTTCAGCCGATTAAGTTCGTTTTTATTAATTAATAATTATATTTCGTCGAGAACGACACTAGCATTTAAAACGACGACATTGTCATTTTTAGAACTTTTCGGGATCTTTTCGTGAATTTTTGAGATTTCGCAAATCTTATTTTAATTGATTCCAATGATTATATTATGAGTTTTTACATATAGGTTTGGCAAAAGAATATATTTCGGACGTCCTTTATAATTACTCTTGTCGTTCGCGCATAAAAACTTGTTTACCGCGCAAATCGACTCGTTATACATCAGTGTTCGAAATATCCGAACTCTTATTTCATTTTTATTATAATTCCCAGATATACTCAAACACCGAAATGGCAAGATGAAGTATTTATTTTTCATTATCATTATACAAAACTATTATTTGTTTAATTAAAAAACTACTACTCTTTAATACAGTTCAGATATCAGATGAATGAAGCCGACCCACCCCATCTGCCGCCTGTATCCCAGTGGCCGCCGGCCCCGTCGCCGCCGGCCCCGTCGCCCGCCGACTATCATAGAGGTTAGTTTTAATTTTAATTTATTAATGTGATCTAGCCCTAGATTACTCGAAATCGTTTTAATTAACCATTAATCTGATCGAATTCAATTTAACGATTATTTAATTGACACCAATTGATAAAACGAAATTAATCGGAGAACGATCGACTAACATTAATACAAGCTAATTTAAATTAAAGTTGTTTAATTAAAACGATTAATATGAGTTAATTTTAAATTAGAAGTTCTTTAATTGAACGATTGCAAAAAACATATTCTCATCGGGGGGAAGACAATTCCAATTGACAATTGAATTTGAGCAGAAAACAATTAAAAAATATTTAATTGACGATAATATAGCAATTTAATGCGAAATCTCTTCCATATAAGGATTGACTTAAGAAAATCGATAAATTTCTCTATGTTCCATTAATTAACAATGTTGTAACGATTAATACAATTTAAAGTTTTAATCGAAAGATGTTTGATTGCTGATATTAATATGACTGAATTAATAATCTAATAATCTTTCCTGATCTAGCAAAGTATTGTCTACTAGTTACAATGTGCAATAATAAAATAATTTTACGGTTTTTTTTAAACCATATTTTTCATCAGAACATTTTCATTCATTTATACATTTTATTATAATTAATTTTAATAATTTAATGTTAATATAATTTCTCAAATTTTTTCATTTGTTCTGAAAATAATAACCTGTAGAATATGTTATAATAAAATGTTGTTTGTAACATATATCAATACTATTATAAATTCAAATTATGAAGCAAATGTAAATATTGGCAGGAAGTTTTGGTAATCAAGCGAATTTTAACCATAACATTTTCCTTCTGTGAGACATTTTCTGCCCATTCAACTAGGACCATTTCACAATGTTTTTGTACATAATTACATTCAAATTGGGTGTTTTATTTATTATCAATAAATTCATTAGAGAAAAAATATTGAAAATATTGCAATAACAATAATTCAGAATACGTTGTATATAAATATGTATATCTATAAATGGTCTTGTTTTAAAATTCATTATTATTTAACATGCTTCGAATGTAATTATATCATATTTTGTAATTATCTATTTATTTCTATTTTAAATTTTTTTTTTTATCTTGACAAAGAAGTCATTTTTCTTTTCTTTTTTTTCCCTTTTGTTAATTAATAATTTTTTATTTACATATTGTTTGCCAATTAACAAAAATTAATCGTAACACCATCATTTACTTTTTCAAAATATTATTTTGCTTGTGTTGTGAATATTTTTTATATATAATATCTGGAATGCAATATCTTTGTTTAATAACTAATAGTTTGTTTGCATATCTGAATTAGTTCATATAATTTTGAAATAAATATAAGTTATAATTAAAAATTGCAAACAGAGTAAATAGATTTACATATTTATATTTATTTATTATATCTGCATATATTTCATATTGATGAGATAATTGCTTATATAGAAAAATCATGTGCGTGGATAATTAAATATTTTCTATTCAATTCAAAAAATTTTTTTTTTTGTTAATAAGGAAATATAATGATTTAATATAATTATATCTAAATCTGTTGGTGAAACTTTTACGTGTAACAAAAATATATACAATTACAGTTAATTATATTAATTTTATTATTTTGTACAATATCATTTACTTTGTAGAATACTTGAAAAATAGTACAATTCTATTTCTTATATATAAATTAATTAAAATTTAGTAAGGAAATAAAAACATTTATCGTGTTCTGATATTGGACTTATTACCCATAGCGTGGGTACTTAAATATTATAGGTCTACGCTTATTGTGATAAAGCTCTTTGATTGTTAAGTTGACGAAATCTACCCTAAGAGCTTTGGACATTCCAACATTCCCAGTAAATCAAGAGTTTTAGGATTACTCAATTTTCTTAAGGTAACGTATTGATAGTTTTTTTCATTAACTTGTCCAATAATGACAAATAACAATTTTGGGACTTTATCACTTTTAATAATTATTTAAAACTGGTTTGATTGAATCTTGGTAACAACCCTTTTTTTTGGTTTTTCCCCCCTTCGGAATTTTTTATAAAGAACTCATAATGGTATATGTTAACAAAAATTTCCATTTTAAAAAAGGTAACAAAAGATGTTTAAGTCCGCGTTCAAACTCTATCTTCAAAAATCTTACAGAATCTAAAACATCATCTGAAAAATATGTATTGTAAAATTGATACTAATGAACCATTAAAAAACTGCGATAACAAAATATAAACATGAAAAGAACTTGCGAAACCAAAAAAAATTAATTTACCAACTTAGCATTGCGAATGCATTTATTGCCATATTACTCAATTAAAATTTTCAATTGTATAGTATAATAACACATTACAATGTTAAATTTATTGTTTTAAGCTTAGCAGCAAGTGCTAAAGTTTTTAATTAAATTGTTCTATTGCTTTCGCAAATTTTTAATGTTTTTTTTTATTTCTTCTTGTCAGCAAGTTTGTGAATGTTTTAATGTGATCTTTTTTTTCCCCAAGTGTTTTTAATGTCAGTATGTATTTTAAATTCATTATTTTTATAAGAAGTAAAACAACTATATTTTGTGCAACTTTTTTAAATACAATATTTTGAGATGTAAGAGTTTTATTTTTGCTAGCGCAATTTTTTAGATATGTTGTTTTAAGATTTCTGTAAGATTTTGAGATATGTTTTTTGACGCGGACTTAACAACTTTTTTTAACCGTTTTTTAAAATAAAATTTTTTTCTACTAATACAAAACTTTATTAAGTTCTTTCTAAAAAATTCCGAAGAAACCAACAAAAAGCTTGTTTACCCAATATTCACTTCTTAAGAAAACGATTTTTAATATTTCTTAAAGTGATAAGTCAAATTGTATTTGCATTATGACAAGTAATGAACAAAAATATCAATACGTTACCTTAAAGAATTGATAATCCTAACTCTTTGATTACTGTGGAATGTGAATGTCCCAAAGCTCTTAGGTTATATTTCCCTCAATTAACAATCAAATAGCTTTATCACAATAAGCGTAGACCTATAATATTTTAATTACACGCTAGGTTAATAAGGTCCAATATCAGAACACGCGATTAAAATGTTTTATTTTCCTTTATTAAATTAATTAATTTATTATTAAGAAATAGAATTGTAATATTTTCAAGTATTCTAACAAAAGTAAATGATATTTTATACAAAAATAATAAAATGTTAATACTTTAATTGTATATATTTGTTAGACCGTAACGTTTTATTCACCAACAGATTTAGAATATAATCATGTTAAAATCATTATATTCCTTATTAATTTGATTGCAATAGAAAATATTTAATTATCACGCACATATGATTTTATATAATACAACAATTATCTCATCAATATGGAATATGTGCAGATATAAATATAATAAATATAAATATTTGAAATGATACTGAGTCTGGTTTGCAATTTTTAATTAATTAAATTATATGGGGGGGGGGGGGTTATTGTCCAGAATTATATGTGGCAATAATAGATAAGTGCAACAAAACTATTATTATTAACATATATATTTGCAATCCAGATATTATATGAAACTATTCACACAACAAGAAAAATAATATTTTAAAAGTAATTGCTGGTGTACGATTACATTTTTGTTTAATTGGCAAACAAATATTTAATAAAATTTATTAATTTAAAAAAGGAAAGAAAGAAAAATGAATCTTTTCAATATAAAAAAAATATAAATATATAAAATACATACATAATCACAAATATATCATTTACGCATTTTTAAATAATAATTACAATTTTAAAACAATATACCAATTTAAATAAATATTTATATAAGCGTCCTTCTATTATGTTATTCAATATTTTTCAATCTTCTCATCTAATAATTTTATTTATAATACAAATAAAAAAAATTTGAATGTAATATTAACAAACATGGTTGAAATGGTTAACCTAGTTGAATGCAGAAATGTGCCATAAGGAAACTGTATGGTTACACTTCGCTTGTATTACCAAACTTCCTGCAATATTTACATTGGATTAATAATTTGTTGAATTCTAAATATATAGTGTTATATTAGTATTACAACACATTTTTTAGTTAACATATTATCCATTTATTATTTTAGAACAAATGAAAAACAAATTCGAGAAATTATAATATTAACAATTAAATATAATTAAATTAAATTATAAATAACATGTATAATAACGAAAGAGAGAGGAGAGAATTGAAAATGTTCTGAATAAAAATATGTTTTAAAAACGTAAATTATTTATTATTTATATTGTAACTACTTACGTCAATAAAACTTTGGGGGGCTAGAACCAGGAAAGATATATATTAATTTGAAATTCAGTCCATATAATATCATCAATCAAACATCTTCGATTAAAAATTTAAATTGTATTATCGTTACACATGTTAATTAATGGAAATAAAGAAATTATATCGATTTTCTTAAGTCAATCATAATGCAGAGATTTGCATTTACACTAATTTTGCTAGAACTTTTAAATCGTCCCAATTAAATATGTTGAATGGTTTCTACTCAACTCAATTGTCAATTGAATTGTCTTCGATTGAATTGTTTTTTTTCAATCGTCATTAAAGTTACCCTCTAATTAAAATTTAACTCATATCAATCGTTAATTTAAAAAACTTTAAATTAAATTAGCTTGTATTCATTGTGTTAACTGATTCGTCTCCGATTATTTCGTTTATTCAAGTGTCAATTAAATAATCTTAAATTGACTTCGATCCATATTAATTGATTAATTAAACGGCTCCTTCGAGATTTAAATCTAGTGTTATATCCATAATCGTCATTGTAACGACAATCTGATTTAATCTTTCTAAAATTAATCGTCCAATTAAAAATATTTTAATTGAAATCTGTTCATAATCATTTGTTCAATTATAAAAATTAAATTGATATTTTGTCCATCTTCTGATACCCAGTAAACACGGAAGGGAATCATTTACGAACAATTAAATATAGTCTATTTAGTCTATGTTATAGATCGGCGGAAACAAAACAATTGACGTCTCATTTATGTCAATAACGTATATGAATTTGGGTTATGCAATTTTGGTGGTTATTTTGGTTATGTAATACATTTAAATGGATTTGTGGTTAATATAAAGGGGTATACTCTAAAAGGTTTCGTAAATACACGTAATTTTAATACATTTGTAACGTTCCTGTAAATCTGGTAACATTACTATTAATTTGTTGATATCAATAGTTATATATCTGTAAGAACCTTATTAATAACTATTAATATATTATAGAAATAACGAAATTGGCGATGTCACATTACTAAAAAAAAATTCGCAATTTTGGTTATTATCCTGTTTCATGTAATGATGTATTAAAGTTTTTACAGAATGTATCCATTGATTGTCAACAAATATTGTTTACTATTTAATGATAAGAATCGTTGCAATTAGTTTTTTAGAATTCCTGTAGCATTTTACTAACTTTTTATGGATAACACATTTACAGTGTAACCAAAAATACTAAATGTTACGTATTTTAAACATAACGTTACAATTCTGGTCCATTAAAATTCGTTAGTTTTACGAAACTTTTGAGATACACTTTAACATTAACCAAAATAACATAAATACAAAAGTAACGCCAAAATTGTTTTACATACACAATTTTATGTAACACGTTATATTCATTACGGTTTTAATGAACATAAACGATACGTCAACAGTTTTTATGCAATAATTGCTAATTTCTTCTTTTAACCGTTACGCGGTGTACGAATTCTCTATCTCTCTCGATTCACAATTTCAGTCAGGAAAGTTAAATTGCTGAATTGGTATGGAACATCTGTGATAATTTGGGAATTAATTCTCATGTTGATATCATGTCCCAAAGAATAATGAATTATCATAATGCTAAGTATCATTAATATTAATTGTTTTTAATAATTTAATTACCTTATATATTGCATTAAAAATAAATATTACATTTCCTATCTCATAACGACTTTTTCATAATTTATTCAAGAACTCATTTATTTTTTTTTTAATCATATATAATTGCAGTAATTATTA
Source organism: Nylanderia fulva (assembly GCF_048542155.1). NCBI lineage: Eukaryota > Metazoa > Arthropoda > Insecta > Hymenoptera > Formicidae > Nylanderia > Nylanderia fulva. The sequence goes on from NW_028190695.1 coordinate 11,108, forward strand.
AATTTTAATAAACATTTAAATTATAATATTATATGATTACAAAAAGTAAATCTTTAATATATTAATAAATAATTTAATAAATATTTTCTTAAATATTATAATAAATGATTAAATATATACTATATTTAAATAAGTGCTAATAATACTCTATTTCTTCTATATAAAAATTTTTATTGATGATTTAAATATAATTAATTAATATTAATTAAATAGATGATGTAATAATACATTTATATTAGTTATTCAAATAATATTCCCTAATTAATAAAAATATTATATATTTGTTTAATTATAAATATTAACCCTTATATTATTATAACATTTTATTATAAAATATATTTAACAATTTATTTATTTTATACCATAAACTAGATTATACCTAATTATACCATATTATCTACTTACCTAAAATAATTCTTTTTTTATTACAGTTTACAGAGGCAGACGCGCCGGGGTTTTCGCGTCCAGGAGGAAAGCGCTTTAAATGCGCTTCCTCTAAATTATCCTCGGCCCTATTATTATTGGGCAACAGGCCCGAGGATCGGCGGAGAGAAGGCGGACGAGGGAACGGGAACGGCGAAACGCGAAATGTGGAATAATATACTAATACTATCTATATACATATATTACATTGTTACAATAATTACATAAATAATAAATATACATATCTATACAATTCTTCTTTTTATTTAAATAAAAACCCTCACCAGATATAAATTTATTAACCCTAACATATTATGATTGTTTAAATAAATCGCAACAATTATTGATACTATAAATTATTTAATGATAACATTATTGATAATAATAGAGAAACAATAGAAAATGGTATTGTGATTTGATTGAAACAAACATTCTTTCTAAACAGAGTCGATATAGGTTAAGTTTTCTTCCTTGATTGTTAAAAATTACTATATTTAAAATCATTTAATTATTTTTTTTTTCTTTTTTTTTCGGTTTCAAGTACATTTACAGTACAAAACTGCCATCTAACGTAGGTATGGTCATTTAACCTGCTACTACTGCCATTTACTTGAAACAATACATTATTCCGACATTACCAAATGGAAACTCTGGACTTACGAGTTCACTTATTTTTTTATTGTAACAGACTAGTGTTAAATTTTTTGAGGAAACCTCTTTTGAACATGGCTTGACCTTTTTCATTTGTTTTCTATTTTTTTGGAGATCTGGTTAGAGAGGACAATGAGGTAAGATAAGACGAGATAGGCGAAGAGGGTGAAAGAGGACGAATTGTGTGTAAGAAGGGCGAAAGAATACGAAGAGGACTAAAAGAAGGTTGAAAGAGACTAAAGCAAGTGGTGAGAGAAGAATGAAAGAGAGTGAGAGAAGTACAAAGGAGAGTGAAGAGGGGACTAAAGAGGTGTGAAGCGAGACTCGCAAGATGTGACAGAATAATGAAGCGATGGAGATAGTGGAACCACATTAGAGTGACATAGGAACTGAAATAGTTTAAATAATTTTAAAGGAGGCGAAAGAGGGTGAAAGAGGACGAAATAGGGTGAGAGAACGAAAGAGTTGAAGAGTACACCAAAGGAGGTTGTGCAAGAGGACGAAAGTGGTGTGAACTAGTGCAATTAAAGTATTTTGTAATCTCATTTTTAGACTATAATTGACCATCGGTGAGAGATGGACGAAAGATGGTAAAGAGGCGAAAGTGGTGCATAGGCGAAAGATTGTGACAAATAGACGAAATGAGGTGAAAGATGGTTAACGAGCACGAAAGAAGTGGTGAAGATGCGGAACGAGGGTTAAAGAGTCCGAAAGATTGTTAAATATACTAAAGATGTTGATATCGATGACAAAAGAGGTCGAGAAGTACATTAAATAGTGGGTAGGAAAGAGGACGAAATAGGGTGAAAGAGGACGAAATTGGGTGAAAGAGGCGAAAGAGGTTTGAAAAGAAGACGAAAGGGTTAAAGATGGTTTGAATAAAAATGAAAGATGTGATAGAATGCGAAAGATGTGTGAAAATCGGGCTAAAGAGTGGTGAAAACATTTGTGAATGAGTACGAAATAGGGACGAAAGATGAGAAAGAGGCGAAAGAGGGTGAAAGTAGGACTAAATAGGTGGGCAATGAGTTTGAACGATACGGAAGAGGGTGGATAAGATGACAAAGAGGTGGAAAGAGGCCGAAAGCCATTGTTAAATATGTACGAAGCGGACGAAATGGTGTGAAATATGAAAAACTAAATAGTGTGAAAATATTGTGAAAGAAGGTTGAAAGAGAGTTTTAAAATAGTGTTGAAAAAGAGTTTTAGAGAGGACAAATATTTGTGAAATTGGCTAAAAGGATGTGAAAATTAACGACAGATTAACTAAAGTGTTTTGAAATATGTACTAAAGCTAATTGTTAAAAATATTTGAATGATTGTTGAAAAGAGTTGAAATAGTGTGAGAGAGGGTGAAATAGTGTGAATAAGAGGGCGAAAAATGAGGGTGAATTATGTGCGAAAAGATGGGTGGGAGTGTTGGTTGGGTTGGGGGCCTTGGACTTTATTTTCGTAATTGAAATACAGTTGTTTTAAGTTAGGTAGTGTTGTGATAGTGCAAGTGAGAAAGAGATTTTATATATATATATAATCCTGAATGACGTCAGCGGACAGAGAAGAAGAAGAAGACGACGTTTCTTAATTTTTCATGAAAAACGTCACTTTTTGACCGCTTGTATCTCCGGAACGGCTTGACCGATTTTATTTTTTCTTGGCTCAAATTACTCGTGGCGATGCCGCCTTTCAGGTTATGTTACGTGCAATTCAAAATTTTTTATATTTTAGTAGTTCTACACCCCCAAAAAATGGACTTTGATGGTGCAGGATAAGGAGACTTGTAGTGTCTTTTAAGGTCTTTTAGAGTTTGAATTAAGGTCCCTTTTTAAGGGTTTTAACTGGCGGAGTACACTAAACCGTGCGTTCTCCTAAATAGTACACACACTGACGCAATCCTTTGAAAAACTCCTGCTGTCTGCGACATACCTAAGTTTTTTGAAATTTAACTTAGGTCATTTTCGAGCATTTACTAGAGCAGTGTACTGTGCATTATAATCCGTGACAAAACCGGGAAAAAATAAACGTTGGGTAATTTTTCCGATGCAATTTTCGTATAATAATTTCAATTATTTACAAAGACAAAACTTGAACCGGTCCACTTAATGAGATAAAAAATAAGAAAGCCGGCCTCCATTTTTCGCTGTAGTCGAGCATTCAAATTCCAAATATTAAAATTAATAAGGATTAATTACTATTTATTATTAGCATTAGTTTATAATTATTATTGTTTTACTTATTACTATAATATATATATTATATATATATATATATACTTCTTTATGTAATATATGGTCATATAAGCAGATAACGGGGAATTTGATACTTTCGGACAGGCTTCAAACGTTATACATATCCAAACATGCGTGGCTGGTTTTAGAAACCCATCTCCTCTATCTTTAACACTCAATAGATTTGAAACACCTTAAAATTTTATCAATTACTATGGATGACGTTTCACTGAAATGAATTAGAAGTTTCTAAAATTATTTCAAGTACTTATATTAAAAGTGAGCTTCAATGTATGCGTTTTTGTAAATTTATAGATAACTTGTCTGATAGATCCGACAGTTAAGAATACGGAGTAGCCAAAAATCACAACAAAAAATATTACTTTACTACACTTACTACTACCAAGATTATATAACCACATTTTTTTAGTAATAATATGACCTAGGAGATTGTCTGCGAAACCACTCGTGTTTTGGAATATGTGTCATAGTTTTGAAGTATATCCCAAAGGCTAGAAATATCCCCAAAAAGCATAACAGGGTACATACGGCTTTGAAAGATTTGGGGGGCCACCGTTATATGCTTTTACGACTATATACATATATAGAATTTTTATTCCGTTTAAACCGTTTTATTTCTTATACGGATAAAGCGATTGATTTGATTGAACAACTGTCTGTAAAGAATAATAAGATTTATCAAGGAATTTATTTCTTCAATTCAATTATTTATATTGTGGTAGAAAGAAAACGGGTTAGCACATTGAAGTGTCGAGCTGAAACCTCCACCTCCCTTCCTCCTATGTTCCAACCCCGTACTTACAATTTGGTACCGTCTTCAAATATATCGTGATCACAACGGGCAACAACATAAAATGCATCGGCATCGCCACGAGTACTTTTGAGCCAAGAAAGAAATAAAATCGTCAAGCCGTTTTGACACCAAGCGTCAAAAAGTGACGTTTTTCTGAAATGAAGTACGCCCGTCTTCTTCTCTTCTCTCTTTTTCCCGCGTCCGCTGACGCCCCATCAGGATTATATATATTAATATTATCTCTCCTCACCTTCCCACACCTCCCTCAACGTCCCCACCCCCTGTCCCACTTACATCCCGTCCCCCTGCCCCCACCCCCACCACCACTCCCACCCCTCTTTCGTCCTATTTTTTCAGTTTTTCGTTCTCTCTCACCCTCTGTGTCCTTTTTAAAACCCCTCTTTCGTCCTTTTTTCACCTTTTTCGTCCTCTTTCCACCCATCTTCCAGCCTCTTTCACTCTCTTTCGTCCTCTTTCGTCTTCTTTCACTATCTTTCGCCTCTTTCACCCTCTTCACCCTCTTCTTCCCCTCTCACCCCCTTCGTCCTCTTTCACCCTTTTTTCGTCTCTTTCACTCTCTTTCGTCCTCTTTCACTCTCTTCGTCCTCGCTCACCCTCTTTCGTCCTCTTTCACCCCTCTTTCGCCCTTTCACCTTCACCCTCTTTCGTCCCTTTTTCCCCTCTTTTCACCCTCTTTCATTCTCTCTCACCCCCCCTTTCATTCCCCTCTCACTCTCTTTATTTACCCTGTTTCGTCGTTCTTTCACCCTCTTTCGCCCTCTCTCCCCTTTCTTTCGTCCTCTTTCACTCTCCTTTGTCCTCTCTCACTCTCTTTCATTTCTCTCTCCCCTCTTTTCGACCTCTCTCACCCTCTTTCGTTCTCTTTCACTCTCCTTTGTCCTCTCTCACTCTCTTTCATTCTCTCTCACCCTCTTTACCCTCTTTTCGTCCTCTTTCCACCCTCCTTTGGGTCTTCTTTCGTCCCCTTTCGCCCTCTTTCACCCAATTTCGTACTCTTTCACTCTCTTTCTCGTCCTCTCTCACCCTCTTTCATTCTGTCTGACCCTCTTTTATTCTGTCTCACCCTTTTTCATTCCCTCCCCCTTCTTTCGCCCTCTTCACTCTCTTTTTTCGCCTAATCTCACCCTCTTTCGTCCTCTCTCCTCTCTCCCCCTTTTCACCACGTTCACCCTCGTACGTCCTTTCTTACCCTCTTTCGTTCTCTTTCACCCTTTTTTCGCATATCTCGTTCTCCTCTTTCCCTCATTCGTCCTCCCTTACCCTATCTCCAAAAATCATAAATGAAAAGGTCAAGCCATTTTCAAAAGAAGGTCCTCAACATTTAAACCTAGTCTGTACAATACAAAAAATTACTCGTAATTTTATATCGCATATAATCTATTTATCGCAATAATTCCAGAGTTCCAATTTGTTAATACTCGAATAATGTATTTGTTCAAGGTAATGGCAGTAGAGTCAAATACTACCTACGTATATGCATTTTTTTGCTGTAATGTACTTGAACAAAAAAATAATTAATGATTTTAATATAACACATTTTAAATAAAGAAACTTATACTATAATCGAACTCTGTTTTAGAAAGAATGTTTGTTTCAATCACAATCACAACACCATTTTCTACTTATTTCTATTATTATTATCAATCATGTTTTCAAAAAAAAAAATTAATAGTCAATAATGTTTTGCGGTTTATTTAACAAATTCAGAATATGTTAGGGTTATAAAGTTTCTATCTATAGGGTTTTTTATTTAATAAAATGAAGAATGTTATCTAATGTATTTTTTATTTATGTATATGTATATATATATGTATATAATTTATTATCTACACGTTATTGCCGTCCCCGTTCTCGGCCTGTTGCCCCATAATAGTGAGGCGAGGACAGTTTTAGGAGGAAGCGCATAAGCGCTCCTCCTGACGCGAACCCCGGCGCTCTTCCTCTGTAAACTGTAATTAAAAAACAAATTATATTAGTAATTAGATAACGTTAGAAGAATGTTAAGTTTAACACCAATAAAAATACAAATAAATTGAATATTTAATAATAATTATTTAAGGAAAATCCAGTTATTAGAGGAAATCAATGAATAATCTAGCAATAATTGCAAAACTGCTCCTATAGATAAACGTAATGAAAATGGGCTACACAAATATATCATAAAATAATATCAATTGATAATTAAAATAAATTACTCCGTACACCTCCTATTGGGAAATAAAAAAATAAATCTTATAGCCCATCAAAAAGGGGGAATTATTATCAATTTTTGTTCAATGATGTTTAGTAAATTTAAATAAATTTTAATTCCCATGGGAAAGCAATAATTAAGTGGCGAGTAAATAAGATCGTGTATTGACTCTAATCCAATGTAAAAAATATGATGAGCCTCATAACAACAAATTTCCCAAAATCCAATAGCTTTAAGGCATAAATTATTTCTAAAAAAAAGATCCAAAAGGTTCTTTTTTCCTCTTTTTTAATATTCTGTAAAACTTTTTTATAATCATATACATATAATACAAAATTGCGATATTTTTTTTTTTAATTGTGACTCGCAATTTTTTTATTTTTATTATTTTTAGTTTAATAAGGTTTTTTACAGAAATATACATTGAATATCACCAAATATTTAAATGTTACTATTTACCCAAAAGTTCAATTATGTCATTAATTACTAGTATTTTCGAAAATTTTAGATCACAATTTATATCCCAAAATACATAAATGTTTACTAACAAAGTCCCCCAAAATTTGGGGGCATTAAAAAATTTCCCATTACTTTTTTGACTACAATGATACGTCATTGTTGTGTTTTCGCCGGGGGATCTATACAATACTTTATAGAATTATTATGTAATTTTTTCCCGGTATGTCCCTTCGTGTCTCCCTGGGTACCCAGAGATGGCAAAAAATAAATTAAATTTTTAAAATTAAACACTGATATGACAGATTTATTAAAATATTTTTAATTGACGATTATTTTAAAAAGATTAATTAGATTCACGTTACAATGACGATTGATAAGCTACAGATTATCGAATATCGTTTAATTACATTAATATGATCGAAGTCAATTAAAGATTATTTAATTGACAATTGATATAACGAACATTAATCGGAACAATCGATTAAAAATTAAAATCCAAGCTAATTTAATTAAAAGTTTTTTTATTAACGACTTAATATGAGTTAATTTTAATTAGAAGTACTTTAATTGACGATTGATAAACAGATTCAATCGAAGACAATTCATTGACAATTGTTTGAGCAGAACAATTAAAAAAATTTTAATTGACGATTACATATAGCAAATTTAATGCGATCTCTTCCATTAATGATTGACTTAAGGAAAATCGATATAATTCTCTATTCCATTAATTAACATGTGTAACGATTAATACAATTTAAATTTTTAATCGAAGATGTTTGATGATGAGAATTAAAATGCACTGAATTTAAATAATATATATCTTTTCTTCCTTGGTTCTAGCAAAGTTATTGTACGTAAAAGTTACAATATAAATAATAATAATTTACGTTTTTAAACCATATTTTTATTCAGAACCATTTTCAATTCATTAACATTTTATTAATATTTTAATTTAATTATATTAATGTTAATATATATTGCATATTCCGAATTTATTTTTCATTTGTTCTAAAATAATAAATGTATAATATGTTATAATAAAATGTGTTGTACTATATACAATATATTATTATAATTCAAAATTAATAATCAAATGTAAATATTGCAGGAAGTTTGGTATATAACGAAGTGTAACCATACAGTTTCCTTCTGGAGAACATTTCTGCATTCAACTAGGTAACCATTTCACAATGTTTTTATATATTACATTCAAATTGTGTTTATTTATTATAAATAATTATTAGATATTATATTTAAATTATTAATCAATGTAAATATTGCAGGAGTTTGGTAATAGTAACGAATGTAACCAACAGTTTCCTTCTGGAGAACATTTCTGCATTCACTAATAACCATTTCACAATGTTTTTACATATTAAATTCAAATTGTGTTTATTTATTATAATAATTATTACGCAGAGAATATTGAAACATATTGAATGTATAATTTTGTTATTATGTCTTATTTTATCTTTTTTTTTTTTTATCTGAAAAAATTCATTTTTTTCTTTTTCCTTTTTTTAATCAATAATTTTAATTAAATATTTGTTTTGCCAATTAACAAAATGTAATCGTACACCAGCAATTACTTTTCCAAATATATTATTTTTTTTGTTTGGTGAATAGTTTCATATAATATCTGATTGCAAATATATATTGGTTATAATAATAGTTTTGGTTGCATATCTATTATGCATATAATTTGGAAATAATATATTTATAATTAAAAATGCAAACAGAATAATATATTCACATATTTATATTTTTTTATTATATCTGCACCTATTCTATTGATGAGATATTGTTTATAATAAAATCATGTGCGTGATATTAAATATTTCTATGCAATCAAATTAAATAAGGAATATATGATTTACCATGATTATTCTAATCTGTTGGTGAAAACGTTTACTGTAACAAAAATATACAATTAAAGTTATTAAAAATTTATTATTTTTGTAAAATATCATTTACTTTGTAGAATCTGAAGATATTACAATTCTATTTTTAATAATAATACTTAATTTAATAAAGAAAATAAACTTTTAGTCGTGTTCTGATATTGGGTGGACTTATTAACCATACGTGTAATTAAATATTATAGGGTCTACCTTATTGTGATAAAGCTCTTTGATTGTTAATTGACTGAAAATATGTATATGCACTAATGACATTAGCAATGCTAAGTTTTTAAATTAATTTTTTTTGGCGCAAGACTTTAATGTTTATATTTTTTGTTACGCAAGTTTTTAATGTCATTTTATATTTTAAATACATTATTTTTTCAGAATGTTTTAAGATTCTGTAGATTTGGAGATATAGTTTTGACGCGGCCTTAAACATCTTTTTTTAGCTTTTTTAAAATGAAATTTTTTATACATATGGTATACAAAACATTTATGTAGTTTTTTTATAAAAATTCCGAAGAAACCAAAAAGCTTGTTACATAAGATTCACTTAAAAACGATTTTTAATAATTATGAAGTGATAAGTCAAATTGTAATTTGCAATATGACAAGTATGAACAACTATCAATACTGTTTAAAAAAACGCCTTAGTGCAAGTCGAATTTTAGGCAAAATTACCGCGATTATCTTGCCAATCGCGACACCGCGCGTATACAGTCCAAGCGCCTATAGCAGCGCTATATGAGAACTGTAAACAACAACATTCTCTCCTACGAAAAATAATACGCTCATGTTTCCTTCGAGACAATTCTAAATTACCATGTAATTCTGTGAAGGCATCTAGATCTTCTCGAAAACTTTGCTATAAAAGGGCACTCCAGATTGACCGGGATATAGTCGCTCTCGTAATTAGACGCATATCTGTCGCAAGAGCACGTACGATTTCGGCGCGTTCTGACTTCTACTGTAGCTCGCGTCATAGCCAGCAACTAACGCATCGCCTTTCCCGTAGCTCGCGGATTCCACGTATTAAACTACGGTTTATTTAACCAGTGGTAAATGCCTGTAATAGTGTCCGTCTTAAATATACCTTGTATGCGTCAAAACATCGACTCTCTAATTAATCGCTTTTGCGAAAACGTCCTTTTCCTTGTCGCGCACTTCTCTCTTGACACCTTATCGCTCGCGTTTTGCTCTGCTATCGAACATTTTTGGTCCTTCGAGCCGGATCCTTAGCCGGTCACCGCGACGTGGAGTGAGTGGATTGAGTAACTGTGTGTGATTCTGTGCTCTATCCGGAGAGACAAGTGAGCCGCAGCGTACTAGTGACCTGAAAGGAAAATGGAAGCGTTAATTCTTTCGCAGCATGAGTTGTCGCAACGGTTGCTCGCACGTACGACAACCTGAAAAAGTCCGTGTATCACAAGATAAATAAAGGGCTTGTAGCTTACCACGCTCAAGCTTCTCGGCGAGAAATGGGCTAAAATTCAGGATCACACAGTCTGCTGAGGATGGATATTGGAGCGAGGTCAAGAAAAACATTACATCGTTTAAGGATTTTATGGGTCAGGTCGAGGACATACACTGTTCAGCGCGCCAGTATCCTCGCCACATCTCCAAGTTTACGGCCTGACTAAGCTAGGGAAGCGCTGTCGAAGAAGACCCTGTCCGCGGTGTCCGCCGAGGGCGAGTTTTGGACGGCTCCTCGCACCACCTACCGCGCATCCAGCTTCCCTCAGTTTTCGGGTCGGTATAAAGTGGCCCTCGTTTCGCGACTTATTCCATTCCATCATCGGGAAGGACGCCTCCGTAACTCCTGTGGAAAATTGCACTATCTTAAGTCCTGTTTAAAAGGAGAAACTGAGATGTTAGTGCGAAGTTTGCCCGACGACGGACGAGAATTTTGATCGTGCCTGGAAAACGCTCACGGATATTACCAGAATCGACGACTTCTTGTGCGCTCGTACATCTCCAAGTTTACGGCCTTGACTAAATTAAGGGCGAGTCACTAACACTTACGCAAATTATATCACGAGTAAAACACCGTCGTTCACGTCGAAAGTATCGGCCGACCGATCACTACCGGTGAGGATCTGTTCGTGTACCTCGTCGTTGTAACTGCTCGAATTCATCGATCGCAGCGCGAACGGGAAGTTCGATATTGCGAAACGACGGAGCCACCCGCCATACGCTAAGCAATGGAGCATTTTTTGGGAAAGACGACTGCACACCCTTGAGTCTCCTCCAGCCATTGAAAAAAGGGGGAAAAAAGTCAATTCGTCGAAGACGCGCACCAGTGATCTCGCCAAACAGCCTCATTGCCGTGCGCAAGCGAAAGCAACGCGGCCGCTGCTCGTTGTGCCGTAAAGATCACTACATCATCTGTTGACGTCTACCCGTGGACACCGGCTAACGACGAAGCAGCATATATCGAGAATGATATGTGCTTGAACTGTCTCGGAAAGCCAAAGTAAGTGAGTGTTCGTCGCAGAACTTGTTCGGTGTGCCGCGAACGTCATCACACGTCACTTCATGATGCGTGCAAACCAAGTGTCCGTAGCCACTACATCGCATCTTGCGTATCAGCCGTCCAAGGCTCCATAGCCGCGATACTTGCCACCAGCTCGCGTTCGTGTCGCTGACCGTCACGGAGTCCTGCATACGGCTCGCGCTCTAATTGATCAGGGCTCGGAGTCGTCCCTGGTAGCGGAATCTCTCCGCAGCGTCTTCGACTCCCGCGCTCGTCTGCCTCCGTTGCGATCTACGCGTAGGTGATAACAAACTAGCCTCTCTCGCGGCAAATCACCCTTAAACTCACCTCACTGAAAGGAGATTCAGCTATACCGTCAACGCCCTGGTACTTTCTCGTCTCACGTCTACGACGACGCGGCTTGGCTGATTGGAAAGGCTGGCCTCATATACGTGATCTGGACTAGCTGATCCGAACTTCTTGACTCGGATCCGATTGAAATTCTGCTAGTGTCGGCATCCATACGGTTATCTTCAGGAGGGAATTCGTAAGGGCGACCTCAAGAACCTATGGCACAGCAGACGTCACTCGCTGGATTCTGTCAGGGGTAACGGCACCACAGTTGATAGAAACAGAGCTACACACTTACCTGTGCTATCTCGAGGATGACTTACCACTCTTGTTGGTCGATTCTGGCACCAGGAGAGTTTGCCTTCCGCGACAGCTCCCTTGCTCCGGAGGAACTCGAATGCGAGAGTTCTTCAAAGGACTCACACCTCGAACGGCCGAGGGAAGATACACGTGCGTCTCCCCCTGATCCCTCCTCTGCCTGACTTCTCTCCGACGGCGGCGCGCTGCATTCACGCCTTGACATGAGGAACGGCGCTTCCCCACAGACACTCTCTGAAGACCTTACAAAGAATTTATGGGAACGTATGGAAACTTTCCCTATGGACTCTACTGGTGGACCAGCAGGTGGGGGGAACAAGGATTACCTTCCTCATCACGGCGTGATGCCCAAATCCAGCTCAACAACGAATTGCGGTCTTTTTCAAGCTCTACAAAACTCCAGGGGCGAGGGCGCTTTAAACCCGGGATCTAAGGTGGGACCCAAATTCTACTGGGCCCCCCCCTCGGGACATCTTACTATGCGGCGACCGCGTACTTTCTCGCCAATGTCGAAAATGTACAGGCAATCCTTTTCCATCCGACACCGCGATCTGAAAATCATTACGACTAAAAAAGACCAAAATTCCCGGGATTTCGACTAAAACGGTTTTTTACGGGCTATCCCCTTTTTACCGTTCCTGGCCAGCGTACTCCGCCGCGGATGACGAAAAAGCGCTTTCCTCGGGGAGCGGTCGGCCCGCGAAAGGGACGTGTACTGACGACGTCCTCCCCCGGGCTGACACCTTTTACAAGCAAAGAAATTGCAAAGGCAGCTGCCGAGCTGTGCATGGCCCGGGGGGGGTTCCCTTTTGCGAAAGGGGGGGCCCTCTAATGATAAAGATTTACTCGTCAACGCCCCCTGGCTCGATGCCACGTTAACCTCTGAAATGCGACCTCAGGAAACCCCCCTACTCTAGTTCCCTGGCACCCAGGCACGGACACCCTTTTTTTCCTCCTTCGATACGGACAGTGGCTGTGAAGTCTTCACAAAAGATCGGTACTTTTCGCTCCAACGCGTCTGTTCATCGCTCGGCTGTGGCCTCCCACGGTAGTCCGAGCCAAGATTGGCCTTTCAGTCACGGTTTCAGAGTCCCCTGGCCTCTTCTCGACGAGCGTCAGCCAAGCATGGCGGGAATTCAAGCGAGCTTCCGCACTGGGAACAATTTCGAATCCTGGGCGACTGAGCGGGTGTCTCTTGGAGCGATGTAGATTCATGGGTTCGCGGGAGCCTCCAACCGCATACCCCTCTGTCCTGTACCTCGAACAAGACAATAGTGAAGGGGCAGTCGATCCCATTGCGCAAACAAGGTGCCCCAAAAAGCCATAACCTTCCCGGGGTTTTTGAGCTCTGCGTCGCTACCTTGCTGGCTTTTTGCCGCCATATCGGGTTCCGACTCGGATTTGGACAGATCTCCTCTACATCTCTGGTCGATTCGACGCCCGCCGGGGGGGGATTCGGGGACTCCCACGGCTGGACATACTTTGCCATCGGGTGCGAAATCCAGAAAGAAATTTCCCCGACGCTTTGTGGCTTTCCGTCCCAGCGACACCCCGCCATCGAAAAAAAAATTTTTCGCGGCTTTTACCGAGCGCCCTAGGGAACCAAACCCCTCTGGTACAAGGCCACCGTGCTTCGAAAGACGCTCTTCCCTGGCCATCACATCTGAGACATCTGGATAGAAACTACCAGGAAAAAGCAAGTCAATGCGGTGAGATCGCCTTTTCGAGTGGGGAAAACCGAGAACTGTTACGTTCTCGTCACTCCATCGACTTTTTTCGCGTTCGGCTGGTGCTTCGTGCTACTCACAAGCGCCCGTCCTACTGCTTCAATCCAATTCCAGCCTCTACGAAGATGCCTGTCGTAGAAGAAAGAGGCCCCCTCGCACCCGTGGGGGACCGCCTACAGGCGCAAATTACAAAGGGAGTTAGAAACAATAAAGCAAAGGGCCCCCCTATCAAATCTAACCACTTACCCGTTTGGTCTTTTTTTTAAATTTCCCGGGCTTCTCCGGGGGGCGGGGCATGGGAAACACTCTATCCTTTGTACGACAACGCCCCAATTATCCCGGGCCGGGGGCTCGCAAATTTTACTCCCTCACGTCACGGCTTTTTCACCCCCCGATTTTCACGGGGGAGTCTAGGCGACCTAGCGTTAACCGGCAGAAATTTACTGGATTCCTCGAGGACGAGCTGTAGTCAAACCTTATCTTTCCCAGTGTGCTGTGCGATGGCGGCGCGATTCCACAACAATTGATGGCAGGGCTTTCCCGGGGATCGGTCACTCCGTCCCGGCCGTTTTCTGCACACCGGGGGTCGAAATACGCCGGCTCGATTCACTTTAGGACAACAAAGGCGAGGACTCGAGCGTACAGGCGTTCATCGCGGCCTTCTTTTTTCCCCGCCACCGACGTCCATTGAAGTCCCTCTCCCGATTAAAACCGGGCCCGGGGTTTCCCTAGCTGCTTGGGGATTAAAACCCCTAGAAGGGCATCTCCGCACGATTCGGAGCGATTTGGGGGCACGAACCCCTTTTTTGAGCCGCGCTCAGCTTCGAGCTCTCTTTGGGGCCCGCACAACGAAAAGGGCCCTCAAATAGTTTTTTCCCTCCCTTTAACCGCCCACAACACCATCCTCCGGGGGGCCTCCTTTTTCCCACCATCTCCCGGCCTTGTACCGCCCTTTTTTCAAGGGGGTTTACGACCTTACGTTCCCCAAAAACGGACCTGGGCATTTAGCAAACCGTTTATCCCCGATTTGACTCTCCGGGGGGGCGGCTTCCAACAATTGGGACTCCCAATGATCACCCCCGCCGCCGCCGCCCCGAGGGATAGGGGGGGCCCCTGTTTCCAGGACCCCCAAAATGGGGAAATCGCGAAAAAGGCTTTTCCGGGCCTTTTTTGGGGGGGTCCTCCCACCGGGGGGGGGTCCTTATCGTTCCTAAAACCCCCACGAACTCTTTCCTTTTCCCTAAAACTCTTCCCACTCCTTTCCCAAACTTTTACCGACGCTACTTCAGCCCTTTTCCCCCCCCCGGGCCCTATTGCTCTTTGCCCCCAAGGGCTCCTCTTTTTCAAAAACCCGGGGCCCCCCATTTTTTGGGGGCATTTTTAAAACCCCTCCCCAAACATATTTCGCCATTGGGGGGAGAAAAACCCCCTTTTTTTCTCTTCCTGAAGATCGGCTGTCATCCCGATTTTGGGGGGGGTTGGAACCCTGAATCCCCCATCCCGCCGGGTTTTTTTTACGTTCCCCAACCCCCACGGGGGGAACCCCTTACTTATTTCCCCGAACGCCTTTACCGCGGCAAGTTTTAAATTGGGGATCATTTTCTGGGGGGACCCGAATCTATCCTGAAATCGCCCGTGAAAAGGGGACCCCGATCACGGGGGCCCGGGTCTTCCGGTTCAAAGCGTACCGGGCCCAAGGGGCCATAGCTCAAACTCCGGTAAACCGGAGGGGGGGGAAAATTTTCTTTCGACAAAAGGGCGGGGGGTACCCCCTCGTCAAATTTTCTTCTTTTCCCCTCCTTTGGCACGGGAAAACCGGGGGCCCGCCCTACAACTAAATTTCCCTGTAAAAAACTACTCAGAAAAAATATGTGTGGGCCTTTTTAAATACGATTTAAGCTCAAGTTCCCTGAATTAAAAGGGGCCAAAAACGTTTTGCGGGAAAACGGTCCGAAAAAAACCATACCCCTTCGTGCCGAAATTTCCTTCTTTCGCCTTTCCCCAATTTTTCCCAAATCCCAAACCCTTTTGTTTTTTTCCGATCCTTTCCCATTAAACACCGTTTAACGTAAATTGCGTTTGGTCTCTAATTAAATGAAAATGCGCCCAAAATTCAAACTAATGGGGTCCCGCCCTGCGACTCCCTTGCCCCCAGCGCGTTTTTTCCCGACAACCGGGGGATTTTAAAAAAACCCCTATCTTTATTTAGGAAAATTAACAAGAAATTTCCCATCAACCTCGCTAACAAAGCGTTAAGACCAAAATATAAATTAAAACAACCATTTTTCCCCCTACAAAAACTAAATTTAAATTTTTTAAAATTTAAAAAAAAAATATTTTGAACTCAAAATTTTCCGAAAGTTTTAAAAAAAAATTTTCCCCAATTTTGGGAAATTTAAACCCTATTTAAATTTTCACGTACGTTTTGGGCCCGATTTATACCCCGGTTAAAATAAATCCCCCCCCCCTGTGCGACCCTTAAAAACACTTTTTTTTAAAACCATTACCTTAAATTTGGGCCGTCTAAATATAATTATGGTAAAAAATATCCTTTTAAAGTTTTAAAAATTTTTTTTTCCCCAAAATTTCTTTACCTTTGTTTTTTTTTGCCCAAAAAAATATTACCAAAAAAATTTTAAAAATCTTTTTACGTTTTTTTGGGGGGTTTTTTCCAAAAATTTATTTTTATTTAAAAAAAAAAAAAGCTTTTTAAAATAAAATTAATATTTTAAAACACCTAAATAATCCAAAATAAAAAAATTTTAAAAATTTTTTTTTCTTTAAAAAAATTTTAAATATTTATTTTAAAAAAAAAAAAATTTTTTAATTTTAATTAAAATTGAAAAAACAAAAAAAAAATTTTAAAATTTTAAATTTTAATTTTTCAAAAAATTTTCCCCCCAAAAGATTTAGTAACTGTTTCATTATTTCCAAAAATTTTTAAAATTCTGAAATATTTAATTATAAAAATATTTTTTTATAATAAAAATTTACCCCATAATTATTAAAATTTTTTAAAAATATAAAAAAAAATATTAAAAATTTGTTTAATTTTAAAAAAAAAATTGAAATTTAAAAAATTGAAAAAATTTGCAAAAACTTTAAATTTTTCCAAAATTCCCCCTTTAAAGGAAACTATTCACACCAAAAAAATAAAAAAATTTCTTGACATAATTTTTTGTTTATTTGGCAAAAAAATTTTAAAAAAATTTAATTTTTTTAAAAAAAAAAAAAAAATTTTTTAAATAAAAAAATTAAAAATTTAAAAATTTAAAACATCAAAATAATCTTAAAAAATTTTTCAAATTTTCTTAAAATTTTTAAATTTTTTCCAATTTGTTTTCCTTTGTTTTTTTTTTCCCCCGGTCCCAAAACCCCCCCTTTTTCCCCTTTCCCCCCTCTTTTCTTTATTTTTTTTTTTTCTTTTTTTTTCCTTTTTTTTAAAAAAACCCCGGAAATTTCCTTTTTTTCCCCCTTCCCCAAAAAACGTTTTCCCTTTTCCCCAACCCCTCCTATTTCTTTTTTTATTTTGTTTAAATTTTATTGTTTTGGCCCCCCCCTTTTTTCCCCCTTTTCCCATTTTTTTTTTCCCCCGGGTTTTTTTCTTTAAAAAATTTTTTTTAAAGTTTTAAATTAAAATGCAATAAAAATTTTTTAAAAAAAATAAAAATTTTAAATTTAAAAATTTTAAAAAAAAAAAAATTTTTTAAAAAACCGGGAAAAATATAATTTTTTTTAAAAAAAAATTTTTTCTTCCATCTTGAAAAATTTAAATTGTTTTTCTTACCTTGTTTTTTTTTAAATGAAATTTTAAAATACATTTTCAAATAAATTAAAAAAATTATTTATTTGAAAAAAATTTTTTAATTTTTTTTAAAAATTTTTTTTAAATAAATTTAAATTGATTTTTTCAAATTTGTTTTTTTAATGGGAATTAATACCAAAAAAAAAATATAAATCGTTTAAAAAATTTTTTTTAAATTACTTTATTAATTTTAATTTTTAATATCTTTTTATTATTTCTTTTTTAAAAATTTAAAAAAATAAAAAAAATTATTTAAAAAAAAATTTTTATTTCATTTTTATTAATCTAGCTTAATAATCGCATTGTAAACAAATCAATTAAATTTTTTCTAAAAATCGTAAATTAAAAAAAATTTTAAATTACATTGATTACATCTTTTAATTTAAAAAAATGCTAATTTTTAAAAAAAATAAAAATATTTTTTGGGGTAATTTTTAAAATTTGATTTTTTTAAATAATTTAAATTTTTCCCAACCCCGGCTCGGCTTTTTCGGTTCAATAAAAAAAAATTTTGGGTTTTAAAAATGTTTTTTAAATAAAAAAAATATTTTAAAATTTAAAAAAAAAATATTTTTTTTGTTTTATTTTGGTATTTAAAATTTTTAAAAATAAAATAAATTTTTTTCCCAGATTAAAAGAAAAAATTTAATAAAAATAATAAAAAAATATATTAAAATAGGGAATGTATAATTTTTAAAAAAAAAGGGGGTTTGAAAATTGGGTTTGGGCGTAAATTTCCTTTGGGACGTTGGGGTTGGTTTTTTGGGGGGGGCCAAAAATTCCTTATTTTAACCTGGATTTAAAATTGCAAGGGCCCCCCCGCCTCCGTTAATAACAAAAAGACGGGGTTTTTAAACCCCTTGGCTCTCGCTAAACTTTTTTACCAAGACGAGAAATTGCCAAAAAATAATCATGAAAAACTTTTTTAAAAAATTAAATACGGCCAATAATTTTGCAATATTAAAAATTTTAAAAATCCCGAAAAAAAAAATGCAATGCCCCCTTAAAAGCAGTTTCCGCGTTTTTTTTAAATTTTCCCGTTTAAATTTTCATCTTTCGAAAAATTTTTTAAAACAAATTTATGGAATAAAAAGGGGGTTTTTAACCCGGGGTAATGGGGGGGGTTTGGGGGGTGGCCCGGGGGGGGGGGGGGCGGGGGGACGTCCCGGGGGGGGGGGGGGATCTTAAAAAAGCTTTCTTATCACTCAGGTACCTTTGGGGGTCATGTTACCTTATTTTTATAAACAAATAAGGGGGTATCTTTACAAGATAGATAGGCGAATATCTGTTACAAGATAAAAGCGGGGTCTTTGCGATTCAATTTTCATAAACAAATAAATAACTAAGTTTTCGAATTCAAAATAAGCGGCGTCTTTTTAAGGGATCAAAGTTTGCCGATAAGATAGTAATTTTCAATCCAAGATAAGCGGGGCTTTGTAAAGGGATCAAGTTTGCAGATAGATAAATTCACGAAGGGGTTCGCAAAAACCAGCTGGATGAGCGCCCACACGAATCTATTATAAGGGGGTTGCGTTTTTTTTCATCTAAAATTTTCCTCCGAAATAAAAAAAAATTCTGCAATGGGGGGGCCCCTGGGGAAAACGCCGACAATCAACGGGTTTTATACTAATTTCAAAAATATCAGGGGGGGGGAACGCAGCTTCCCCAAGTTGCGTATGTCTCGCAAATCCAGGGGGTTGACCGACGTGTCTTGCGACAGGGAATGGGAATGGCGGCTTTATCTAGAATTTTTAAGAATTATCAACGAACAATTTTCGAATCCAAATAAATCGCAAATATTTCTCGCGAAATTTAAAAATTCCATCATCTTAAAACAAGGGATATCGGGGTTATAATGGGGCCTGCCTGGCCCGGGGCATAGTCCCACTGGCGAGCATGAGTGATGAGTAAATTTTTTTTTTCAAAAAATGGGGAACGAGAACATATTGAGCCCCTTTGGAGCGTTCCGCCAAACGCCACCTTGGGCGTTTTCGATGGCTGCAAATTGTGAAATTTTCACAACGGGGAAAAACGCGCGTGCCAAGCCCCGTTTTCCGATTTGGGCATAGGCAAAACCCCTCTGGCAGAATACGCAAAACGAGGGGGGGAAGGGGGCGCTTCGAACAGTTGTCGGGGAAAACCTGTTTAGTGGGGGTTTTTGTGGCGGTGGGAATAACGGCAAAACCGTTTGGGCGAAAACGATACGGCCCTTTTGATAGCCGTATATACTGACCGGGGCGGTATTTTCGCAACCCAATCGAACCGCGTCATTTTTTGGAAAATGACAAACATTTTGTCGAAAAAGTGGAGAAAATTCGGGAGAGACACTCAGTGTAAAGTAACATTTTTTTTTCAACGGCGAATTGTTCCGGTACAACGTCCAATAAAAGATCAACCAGAAACTTTGAACTTTTCGCACGTCCATGTACCATGGTACGGGACCCGAAACACCCACGCTAGCATCGCTAGAAGATTCCAAAAACCCATAGCGGCTGGCATTGTCGCGGATAATAATTTGACTGTGAATACAACAAATATAATCCAATGCGCGCTAAATCCTGTCAAATTCCCCCGGGGAAAAAATTTGGTAAAAAGAGCGGTTGTTAAAAGTCATCAGGGGGAAGGGGGTTTTTTTGCAGGCAGGGGTACCGCTCTATACCCCGCGAAAAACAATGGACGGGAAACCCCTATCCGCATTACACCAATGCTGAAACTCCAAACATTATTTCCAGTGAAAATGTGAAACAATTTAAAAAATTCGAACTTGCAAAAACATTCCTAACGTTTAATCATCGGGGCGAGAAACGTCCCCTACGTCTTTCGAAAAAATAAAGAAGACACGTCAATCTCTGTACGTTGGGGAAAAAAACACGTCGGGCATTTTGTTTTTGAAAAAAAATCTGTCTCGCCTCGGGCTCCAACGACAAAAAACAAATTAAAAAAATTTATTTGCATCGGAAGTTTATATTTTTACCTTTAAATTTTTATTAAAATAATTTATAAAATAAATTTTTTTTTTTTTTTACAAATCCTACTTATTCTATTCTGATACCATTGCAGCGCAACGGAAAATTGCGGAAAACTAAAAAGCTACCTATTCGGGGTTGCCGACACAAGGAAAATGGCTCCTTCGACAACTACCAGGAAGGCGGCTGCCCTTTTTTGGTACGCCGACCTCGAGTGTGTTTTGACCCAAAAACCCAAGATTCAAAAAATTTTCAACACCCCCAAGTATTCACTCGCGTTTAGTACTGGTTTTTTGCATTCGTTGTCCACATCAATTTCCCCTATGCGATTGCTCGCGTGGGTTCGCCGACGCTTAAAAATTTTGCAATCCGCGTAAAAAATTTTTCGACCAAAGTCCCCATGAAAAATTTTAAAGCCCCACGATGGGGAAATTTCGCAGCGCAAACATTGTCATATTGCGAAAACCGTTTGAGAAGACATACACCGTTCGCGATCATTGCCACCTCACCGGCGTACAAACCCCGCGCACTCAAATTTAACTTAAATTAAAAGATCATTTTGTACCCCATTCTTTTACAATCTGTCGCTTTCGACCCATTTCATTATCGGGACATAGCCCAGCGTTCAAAGGGAATCGAAAATTACTTGCCGATAACAAGAAAAAAACATACATTTCGAAAACTGTTAGATTGACACAGATAATATTCGAAAAATTTTATTAAATTTTCGCTTTTTAAAATCATTCGTACAAGTTTTTCAAACCTATCTCGACAAATAGCGTCATTTTGGACAAAGAAAAACAAAAATTTTACATTCAATATCAAAAATTTAAATAGTGAAAAATTCAATTTATTTTCACGAAAGGGGGGGCTTTCCCTACGAACTTGACTGCTGGACGATTACAACCACGTTTACCCCTGCGCGCTCATTTTACGTTTTTCCCCGACCAGGACCAGTATCCGAGAGGATTTCGGCACCCGGACCTTTTGGGGCCGATTTTCCCTTTAACGCTAGGCGAAAAATAACGATTTAATTTAAAAAATTTTTCTTGTTTTGGCCATTTTGAAAAATTTTTTGCGTAGTTGTTAAAAATTTGGACCCCCGATCCGCGTATTTTATACCTCTCCCCGGGTATAAAGGGACCCCATTTAAAACATCAGATATAAATTAATTATTAACAAAATTGACATGGTTATTTTGTCGAACGGGGTACGCGGCGGCCTAGTCAATTTTAGGGGCCCATACCCAGGCCAAAACAATTCATGCAATCGTACGACCCATCGAAAACCCCCCCTGGTACCCCTCTTATTTTTATGTAAAAAATTTGTACGGATGGGCAAGTGTCAATCTTTCCATTTTCGGTGGGGTCGACGATTATCAAATTTTTTACGTTTTTTCTTGCGTTCATTCCCTATAGGGATGTTCTCGAAATAATTTAGAGTATCCGCGGCATTTCAAACCCCCAATGACCTACCGTTTTTTCCCACCGCGATAACCACCCGAACCCGGGGGTAAAACCCCGCAACTTTTTTCGATAAGAAACGCTATGTAAAACACTATCGAAAACTACAAGTGCCCGCCACGGGCTACCAAACAAAAAAATTACCTACTACAATTCCACGTCAGCTGGCTGCAAAAAAACTCAAATCAAAACAAAAATTTAGAAACAGCAAAAAAAATTTAAAAAAAATTTTTATAAACTGTAAAGCGGTATTTGGGAAAACATGGAAAAAGTTTCCAAACTGTGATTAAAAATTTTTAACAAAAAGGGGGCGGTCGGTGTGGAGGCAAAGATCGCGAAACAAAATTTTTTAGTACGACAATTTTGGAAAAAAATTGCCATAATTACGCAAATCGAAGTAAAATTCTCAAACCCCTCTTCGGCAGCCTCGACTATCAAAGTATCCCTTTTTAATTTTTATCACGAAAAACATGTCACCGCCTATCGGGGCATTGTGAGTAATGTACCCGACAGGAAAAAGTTTAAAATAAAACAAAATTTAAAAGTCAAATGTCTATGAAAATTTGAAAGCGATTTCTCGATTTGTACCCCGTTTCGCCGCAATATCGTCGGTATACCGCTCCGAAAAAAAGATGCCGGTCTATGAAAGAAAATAACGGCGCGTAATGATCAATTTGCGGGCTTAGAGCAAAAATTTTTGCTTTTTCGGGTGGGCGGAAAAAAGACACTAAAAAAAGGAAAAGTGTCAAAAAAAACGTTTAGCGCAGTATAACATTCGAAATTATAAAAGCGTTGCCTTTTGATAAAAAGAAATGACGCCACATCATGCATAAGTCAAAAAACTAAATGTATCCGTCAGCGAGACAAAAATTTCCTAATCCCCACACGACCCAAGGTATGTCGTACCTGATCGACCGACACCTTTTCCTGGGACTTTTTGAATATGTTTTAAAATTTATTTATTAATTTTATATTTATTTTTAAATTTTTTATATTTTTATTTTGTTTTTTTTTCTTTTTTTTTCTTTTTTTATTTGTTTGTTTTCTTGTGGGTTTCCTGGTTTTTTTTTTTGTTTTTATTTTTTGTTTATTTTATTTGGGTTCTTTGTTGTTTTTGTTTCCCCCTTCCCCCTTTTTTTTTGTTCCGGTTTTGCGCTGCGTCCTCCTTTCACTAAACCTCGTCACCCCCCTGCGCATTTTTCTCCCAGGTACCTCCCGGCAATTTTTTGGGATCGCCGTGCTCTAAAAAAAGCTCCAGCAAAATGTCTTGCGATAATCCCGGAGAATATTTCGGATTATACTGCCTTTAACATTTAAACCCCGGTTTTCCAATTTGGGGTGTTCCCTCTCGAAAATTGTTTGTACTTTTCTGAGCTACCTATCACCACTTTGAATTTTCCGGGGCCCCCTTTTTACCGATTGTACAGGGACCAAGAGTCTTTGGCGTCGGGGGGTAACGCGCGGGTCGCTACCAAACTTTTGTGCTTGGCCGTTTTATCTGATAAAAGGGGTGGCGCATGTCGAACCATTTTAAGTACCATTCCTAACTTTCCCACTTCGTTCTTTTCGTGCGATTGAATTGCTCGACGACCGCGCCTTCAAACCAAAAATGTCGAATAGTGATTTTTGTCATTTTTCGCATAAACTTGCACTCGCGTTGTAAAATTCCTTCCCGTTTCGGTTTGCATTTTTTCGGACTCTCTTTCTACTCGAAATTTCTTGGGGATTGCGTCAGCTGTCTCGCTTCCCTCCTTTACTCTTGAGTAATACAGCCCACGCATACTTGCTCAACACATCGATGACGGTGAGTATGTAGTGGTAACCTTTGTTAAACGAGAGTACGGACGCATCTCGACAATGTCGGCTTGCCACGATCATCGTATCTTCGCACTATGACATGTCTTCGAGGGAAATTTTTTCTCGCTGACGCATGCAACTCGTTTACCAACTGCCGTCTCTCCAAACTATGTTGCTCGTTGTTATTTTCACTATTCATTCTCGTTTTTTCACGTTGTTTCGGGATTCTTTCGGGTTCGTTCACGTTCGTGCCACGTTGTTTCGAGGTTGTTTCGGGGTTCTTTCGGGGTTCGTTCACGTTCGTTCACTTCCGTCCTTGACCCATTCGAAAATCGTCTTTGACTCGTTTGCAGCCTTTTTCACAGTCGCTTCTGACCCGTTCGTAGCCGCTTTTGACTCGATCGTAACCGTCCCTGACCTGTTCGCAACCCTTACTGAGTTGTTGATAGCCTTGTATGTAACCTTTAAGGACTTGTTCGTAGCCTCGTTCGCAGCCCTGCTTGACATGTTCGTAACCTCGATCGTAGCGGTTGCGTTCACCACCGTTTCCAGGTCGTTCACTGCTGCTTCCGGGTCGGTCACTGATGCCACTCATTGTTGTTTGGTAGCACGCTGATAATCCTTCGTAGCTGTTCGTTTGCAACCACTCGAGAATTCCTTCTAGACGTTTCACAACTGTTTGATAAACGTTTCTGAGCCAACCGCTCATTAGATGTCTGTGTCTGAGGTAGTGTTGGGTGCACGCAAAAGTTCTTTTGTCGCAGTCTCCAACGCTCGTACATCCTTCTCTAACGCAGTCAGCTTCTCATCTAACTCTTTCTGTTGGACCATCAATGTTTTAAAGCACTCTTCCAAGTACAATTTGTTGACGGCATCGGTATCCGCCTCAGGTTGCGCTACACGACGAATCTTGCGCGATCTCGCGTCATAATCTGTAGCAACGCGACATAGAGCGTTTTTACGCATACATCGTCTCATTAATGTGTGCCAATGATCGCCGGTTGTATCAATTCTCCTCTCGAATAATCCAAATTTATTGATAGACATTTTTGCAATGCTTTGTAAAGTGTCACGCGATGAACTAAATAGATTGTCGGGACCCCCGTTTAATTTATAATAATGCCCGCTTCCCGCAGTTTCTCGATGATCGACAGGATCTCGTTGTCATGCGCGTTGTTGCCAGCTTGGCGCGAAGCGTCGAGCAATCGTAGGCGATCCACTAGCTCGTTAGGGTCGTCCCAGTGCACGTAATCAATCTTATTGTCGGTTAGCGTCATAGCGCGAGGCATTCCCATGCTAGATTTTGGGCTCTCCACCCGCGTCAACGGTGCAATTATATATTTGTACTTGTCCCCCTTGCTACCCTTCACACGACCTTGCGCATCAAAATTGCGTTTATGCACGTTTGTCGTCAATAATATGTGCTTGTATTTTTGCAAATCGTCATCCCGGTAATCAGGTCTTTTCTTGAAGATCAACTCGTACAATCCGGGTGTTTTAATGTACCGCGTGTCGCCTATGATTATAGTGTCATCTTTGTCAATCGCGAATCGCTTGCTGCCGAGCCGCATTTCATTTTCGCCGAAGTAGACTCCGTATACATTATCAATTTCTTTCTTCTCATCAGCACCGAGGAGAGCGTCCATGTACTTTTGTCCTAATGGCCCCCAATCCTTTCGCATCATTTGTCGACCTTCCGGCGATCTTAACCAGTGTCGAAGGGATATTTTGGGCGGGTTACGCGTGGTTTCGAAAACATTTTCGTCTACAAGTGCTTTGGGTATCACAGGTAGTACGCTTATCGGTGTAGATGTTGTCGGCAGTGAAGCGTCCAATGGCTTGTTGGGCGTGATGCCCGCTGTTTTCTCCTATCTGTACGTCATTTGTTGTATTTGTTTTAACTTTCTCCATACTATTCCCACGAGAACCTAGGGAAGTATCAGTCCACTCCAGCAGAGCCCCGGTTGCTGGAGCAAGGCCACTAAGTACAAGGGGTTGGACCATTTGCCTCCAAAGAACCGTTTGCGACGCTCTATCCCGGCGCCATGCAGTCATCGGCACGGTATCTTGACACCTTGACTTGGGTTGGGGGTGTTTTGTCCGCGGGAGCTATTTTATTTCACTCCTACCCTCTGCTCCTAAGAGCAGCGAGCATCCTCCTATCCGCTTGTGGAGACGCGCCCGGTAGCAGTATCACCTCAGCCCCGAGTGTGTGTGTGTGTGTGTGGTAATACACTTTCCTTCTAGATAGCTGGATAGCGTTTATGTGTTCAAACATGTAACTATTTCACAATCTTTTTATACATTACATTCAAATAACGTTTATTTATTATAAATAAATCACATCTGTGCCTCACTTCATGTAATATATGTATATATATTGTTATAGTCCGAATGACTATAACTATATTATATTAAATATAGTTTTAATAATTAATTAGTAAGTCGCCTATTATACAATCATTTGAGAAACGTTCTCACGCTCTCGCGAAGCGCTTATCGCGAAAAGACGCAAACGCGATGAAATATAAGCATTACACCAAAAACCGCGGATCGCAAGCGAAGAATCAATCTGCTTCGCTTGCACCTAGATAAAAACGTGTGAATAAAAATTAGCCAATGAAAGAGCTTCTCTACATCTTCCCCCGAAAGATGTAGAAAAGGGCAGGAGACCACCGCGAACGGAAAGCGAGGCGATGAAGTCAGTCGCTAACGAAAATCCAAAAAGTCAAGTCGCTAATTAGAACCTAACTAGGAGTTGTAGACAAGCCGCAGAATATAAACTATCACCTGTAATCTGACTATTGAGAGCGAGCATACTTAACTAACCACCCAGGTGCGATTATACAGAATTAAACCAACTCAAGAAATAAGGGAAAAATTAAAAGATTTATTCAGATGTTTTAACTTTCTCCATATATTTCCCCGAAAACCTAGGGGAAGTATCAGTCCACTCCCGCAGAACCCCGGTTGTGGAGCAAGGCCACTAAGTACAAAGGGGGGTTTGGGCCATTTGCCCCAAAGAAAACCCTTTGCGACGCTCTATCCCCGGGCCCGGGAGTCATCGGCCCGGGATCTTGAACCTTTTACTTGGGTTGGGGGGGTTTTTTCCCCGGGGGCTATTTTAAATTTTTCTCCTACCCTTGCTCCTAAGAGCAGGAGCATCCTCCTATCCCCTTGGGGGGGACGGCCCGGTAGCAAAAAACAAAAAACCCCGCCCCGGTTTGGGTGTGTGTTTGTGGTAATACACTTTTCCCTTTTAGATAGCTGGATAGCGTTTATGTGTTAAAAAAATTTTAACTTTTAAAAATTTTTTAACATTAAATTCAAAAAAACGTTTTTTTATTATAAATAAATCACATCTGGGCCTCAATTTATGTAAATATGTATATATATTGTTATTTGTCCCAAAAATGACTATAAATAAAATTATTTAAATATGTTTTTAAAAATTAATTTAAAAAGTCGCCTATTATAAAAAACATTTGAGAAAGTTTTTTCCGCCCCTCGCGAAGCGCTTATCGCGAAAAGCCCCAAAAGCGATGACTATTTGTTATGGGTTCCCTGAGTAACTATCCTTGTATACTTTAGGAATTTCGGAGACCGGTTTATTGCTGTATAATGATGGAATGACATCCAAATCACGTGTAATGTCCTCGATTCTCTTTGATACATTATTAATATACGGAATATTAAAGTACGAAACTTTTTCTGCGTTGGAATCTTGTCATTGCATATATTTGTTCTATTGTTATGCAACTTATTATTGTATGTACCGGAAGAACAACTTTTTTAACCGCGCTTGTAATGTTTGAAATATCAAATTGAGAGGATAATTATTAGACAAAAGAACTCCAATCATAGACTCAAAGTTACCTTTATGGAATTTCGGATGAGATAGCCAAAAAACTCTATCTATGAGGCTGATAATGGTGCCTTTTTTATGACAGAGAGGATGCTGCGATTCAAAATTTAAATATCTACCTGAATACGTCGGCTTATGAAACAAATCAAACTCAATGCTCCCATTATTTATAATAATGGCGACATCTAAAAAATTCAATCGGTTGTCAACCCCCTCCTCCATGGTAAACTGCAATCTAGGATGGAAAGAATTGAAAGTGTTTAAAACAATTTTAAGCATGGAGGGTGGGGCCGCCAACGCGATATCGTCAACATATCTAAAATAAAATGGAAATGACAATGGAATCGCAGCAATCGCTCTACTCTCCAAATCTTGCAACGTGATATCCGCAATGATCGGTGAGAGGGGGGAACCCATAGGCGTGCCAAAAGTCTGTTGATAACATACATTATTAAACATAAAATAAGTCGAATTCATAATAAAACGAATTGCCAATAAAAATTCATCCCGTGGAATAATACACTCTTTTTCAATATACCCCCATCTGTTAATTAAACTATCGATAGCCATATCCAATGGTACGTTGGTGAACAATGATGCAACATCTAGTGAAACTAACTTTACATCACTATCCACACATAAACCATTTAATTTGTTCACTAATTGGAAACTATCAGAAATAGCCGAATCAGGTTTCGGAATTGCCTTATATATTATCTTATGTAAAAATTTTGCCAAGTAATAAAGAGGTGTATTCCTAGATGACACGATGACACGTAAAGGGCAATTCGGTTTATGCACCTTCGGCAGACCATACGCTCTCGGTAAAACCCCGTCCGTGCAGTTCAGGGATTTATATGTTGTTGAAGAAAGTACACAAGGATAAGTTACCAAGGGAACTCCATAACAATGTAGTTTATAAAATTGATTGTATGGATTGTGATGCGTCGTATGTAGGGCAGACGGGTAGATTGTTGAAAACTAGGATGAAAGAACATCGCAGCAACATAAAAAGAAACGCGTCACAATTATCAGTCATATCGGAACATAGATTATTGAACCATGAATTTAATTGGGAGGATGTAAAAGTCTTGGACGAGGAGCCTTTTTTAGGTAAACGTTTGATATCCGAAATGATCCACATAAAGCGTCAAAAGAATAGTCTAAATTTACATAGCGACACCGACAAATTAAACGAGAATTTTGATCTGTTAATTGAAAAATTTACCAAAATCTAGCTTTGTGATTATACATAACCGGATTTTTTCGTTAGACCTTTGACATGAGTGCCGATAAGTATTAGTTGTTTTTATTTTTATTTTCATATTTTATTTTTATATTTGTTTTTTTTTTTTTTGCGTATATATGTATCGACTGTGTCGAGGTTGAATACCGCACAGTCGTTAGAGTGATGTGTCACGTGTAGCATCGTCTTCTCTCTGTTTTTGCTGTCGGGGTGAGTGTTCTTCCCGGTTTTTAATTTATAATTCTTGGGGATCTTAAGGTGGGTTTAGGATGAGCTTAACGTAACGGAACGTAACGGAACGCAACGGGACGTGAAGTGACGTGAAGTAAACTTAACGTTAAAGTATATCTGTCTAATTACGATCGCCATAACGTGCCGTTAGAAAAAACAGCGTGCATTTTGACAGCGTTATTATTCTTGTTGTCATTCTCGTTGGTAGTTTCTATCAAAATGAATTCTGCTGTGAGAAATTATCAAATTTTTAATTTAATTTCGATCGGATATTTTTACCTTCAACGGCGGAAGAGAAAACGAGTACGAACCATTGGTGTGAGAGAGATTTTTCGAAGAAGAATCCAGTTTGGTGACTGACATAATCTGTTAGAAGAACTCCGTTTTAATGATCCGCACTTTTTTTTTATTTATACAAGAATGAATGTTGAAAGGTAATGTAAATAAATAAATTTTAAAAAAAGATGCAATATAACCTACCATTCAATGTTTCGCCAACAATCTTCCATGCGGAGTCTTTTATGCCGGAATTTTTGAATCCGGCATGTCCCTTGTCGTATATTTCGGGATGCGCACGAACACACTCTATCAATAACGTGTCGTTAATTGACATCTTCTATTGCTATAAGCTCCGAATGAGCAACACAATGTTAAATGTCAAATTCTTAAACTCGAATGTAACGCGCGTAGAAAAACAAAAAAAAAAGTTACATTAAAATATTTTTAATGTAATTTTAAATAAAAAATTAATTAATTAATAATTGAATAATAATTATTAAGATTATAATTATAATAATTATAATTGTATAAATATAAAATAATTATTACAATAATATATTAGTAACTATAATATTATATACATATTTATGATTATAATTATAATAATTATTATAACTATAATAAGAATTATAATTAATAATAATTATTTTAATAATTATAATAAATTTTTTTAAAGACCGACTAGGCGAAACGCGACAAAGCTTGGCAAAGCTTGATGTCGCGTTAAGTTCTAATAATTCGTTACGTAAAGGCGATCGTAATAGCCGAATTCCGTCGCGTTCCGTTACGTTCCGTTACGTTAAGCTCATCCTAAACCCACCTTTACACGTTTAATTTATACTATGTTGATTAGTGTTGGTAAGGGAGTCACTGCTCTGCTTCCTTCCTGACGATGGTCACCGTTAGGGAGACACTCCGACGGCCGGACGGTTCGAATAGGGAGGAGAATGATATTTAATTTATTTGCGGATTGTATGTATACGAGTTTTATAATTTTCTGATTGTACCGATTATCTTCTATTTTTGTTTCTTTGTATTTTGCAGCTACTGAAGAAGACCCGAAGTGGGTCGAAACGTTTAGAATTTAATAAATGAGTTTGACTTGAGATCTCATTTTAATTTATTAATTTTGTGCATGTTATCCGCACAGGCTCCGATTGCCGTCGAGATTTTATTTTTATTGTAACACAATAATTTGAGCCGAGATTAACAATTTTTTTATATTAAAAATATTGATCCTATCGAATTGAAAACAACATCATCGACAAATATTGTTGATAACACTGTTTCTGCCGACAGTTTTCGTTGTGATACACATAATCCTTTACAACAAACTAACCAGAAATGGTTTATTAATTTAACTGATAAAAAAATTCCCCCCAATGTAACCAATCTATTACAATTGGGAGGTGAATTTAGTCTCCCAGTTAACTTAAATAAAAAAGTAGCTATACACGAATTCATCAAAGATATAGAAAGCAATTCTAACGGGATCAGAAATCGTACTTCGATTCGTAATGCTGCCATTCCACAATTTTCATTATTTTTAAACAAGAATGACAAAAAACGGACATACAAGAAAAATTACTTCACATGCATAAAGACACAATTAAATTCTGCAATCAAAATCTTAATATTTTATTTACTAGAGCAGATAAAAGCAGCATTACAGTCGCACTAGAAAAAGAATTTTATATAAAAAAAGTTGAGAGTCTCCTAGAAGACGATTCTACGTATACCATAGTTAAAAACAATCCATCAACAAAAATAGAAAAAGACCTCAATATTTGTTTAAAAAAATGGTTGAAAAAAGATTTCATCAACAAAAAAGAATATTATTATTTATTTTCAAGCGACTCTCTTCTTCCTAAAGCCTATGGGCTCCCCAAGATCCACAAGGAAAATATTCCTTTTAGATTAATAGTTTCCTCAATAAATACTTCTCTATATAATATTGCTTCCTTCTTTCATAAAATTTTAAAAGATAGCCTTCCTAGAGCGGACAGTTTTGTAAATAACAGTTTTGATATATGCAACATTCTATCAGGGAAAACAATACAAGATTCCGACATAATAGTTTCATTGGACGTTGTTTCATTATTTACTAATGTTTCCGTAGATCTTGCATTAAACGGTATCAATAATAGATGGCATTTTATAGAGTCACACACAAAGATTCCCAAAAATGAATTCATAAGTATGATAAAATTTATATTAACTTCTACATTTTTCACTTTTAATAACATAACTTACAAACAAATTTATGGGACTCCTATGGGTTCCCCACTTTCTCCGATCATTGCCGATATAGTCATGCAGGACTTGGAAACATTGGTAATTAGTAATTTAAATTGCGAAATGACTTTTTATTTCCGTTATGTAGACGACATTATTTTATGCACTTCCGCTGACAATATTACATATGTTTTGAACGAATTCAACAATTATAACGATAGACTACAATTTACATTGGAAAAAGAGGATAATCGGTGTATAAGCTTTTTAGACATAATGATCAAAGTAATAGATAATAAAATTTATTTAGATTGGTATCACAAAAAGACATTCTCAGGTAGATTACTTTCATTTTTTTCAAATCATCCGACTTGTCATAAAATAGGAACAATTTATAACTTGGTAGATAGAGCTTTATTACTATCACATCCGCAATTTCACAAAAAAAATATAGAGAAAGCTATTAACATTTTGCTATCCAACGGTTATCCTCTTGATCTAATTTTCACAGAAATAAAACGCAGATTAAAAAATCTCTCAACTAAGAAAATTAACAAGCCTAATAATAACAATATAACAGATACTAATAATACTAATACTAACATTAAATATTTTGTCATACCATATATAGAATCAATATCTGAGAAAGTTGCTTCAGCAATAAGAAGACCTGACGTAGTGGTAGGATATCGTTGCATTAAAAAATTGAATGACTTCATAAAAGTTCAAAAGGACAAAAATAATTGCCCCGCGAATTCTAACGTTATTTATAAATTGAATTGCAACGATTGTGATGCCACATATGTCGGACAGACAAAAAGACAGTTAGGAACGAGACTTAAAGAACATAAAAATAATATTAAATTAGACTCTGCTAGACATTCGGTTGTCACTGAACACATTCTAAACGAACAACATACATTTGACTGGGACAATATTAAAATTATGGATCATGAAAAGAATTACCATAAAAGACTAATATCTGAAATGATCCACATTAAAGAACAGAAAAATGGAATTAATTTAAATAAAGACACCGAATTGTTAGACAGTAGTTATTTTGACATACTTAAAAAATTTGCTGAATCATAATTTAGAAAAAACATTGGTAATAAATAAATACATCACGCTCTCTATTTTGACATTTGGTATTCAGACTTCGCAACACACACTTGAAATATCGGGAAAAAGGACTTGTTAAAACGATAATGTAAGTTGAAAGATTTTTTAATTTTCTCTAACATTGATTTAATTTGCGCATTATATCCGCAGCATGTTTAAATATCGCATAACTTGGCATCTCAGACCAATCGCCTTGCATATCTATTGGTCAACAGCGAAGAATCGTTTTAATTTTATATTTTAATATTTAACTAACTTTGTATTTTTAACATTTAACTTTGTATTTTAATATTTAACTTTTATGTATTGATAAAGACTGTAGTGCAGTCGAAACGTTTACAATTTATATCGATTCTGTAACGGAATGTTATTTTAATTATTTAACTATTAATAAAAATTTTTACACCTTATTTATTTGCTCGTTTAGTTGGCCTATTATTTGATTTGTTTAATTTTGTTAATTTATACGAGCCTTTTATTAATTAATTTTCGTATTAATTATATAATTAATATATAATATGATCTGTATATGTACATAATATATATATAACATATTATATATTATATTATTATTTTATATATGCCAACACACACACACACACACACCACGCACGCACGCACACGCACATATATTTGTATATATAAGCGACCTTAGAAGTTTCGTTGGCCAGAGAATCAGTTAGTCTTTCGTCGTCTTTCGAATCACATCGTGGTAGATAGAAAACTTTTAATAAAGTGTGTGTGAATATATTATATTTTTCAACATTGGGTGCTGCTAGCATTAATTTTGTTCCAGTTAATTATTAAAAAATATAATTTTTATCAATATATATACTTTTGTAATCAAATACTGTTCCGAAATAAAAGGTAAATCAGAATAAGTTAAATATATAAAAATATATATATTTGTCTACAAATACAAAATAATTTAATCATACAGTATTACGGAATTTTAAAGAATTGCAAACATATAAATATATAAAGAGAATAATTTTATTTTAAATTATCTTTAGATTTTAATGCAGAAATAAGTTCGAATAATATCGATAATATAATATTTTACAAATTGTAATGTTGAAATAAACTTACAAAACTTTGATATTAAATAATATAATTCTAAAATTTAAAAATACTGCAATTTACATAACAGATGATAAATATTATAATAGACACACTTAATTGTTCTTTTATTACTACATAATTAAAATTCTGTTTTCTAAAATTTTTCGTACTTTTTACTTTTTATAAAAAATATCTGTGTATTTTCACATTTAAAATAATTTATAAGTTGTGCTGACATTAAATAGAATAACTTTAACAAGAACAAAGAATCAAATATTAACTTTTTTGTTGTGTGTTAAAGATCATATATGTAATTAACTTTGCATGCCTTTTATACAAAGAGATCCGTGGCTAATTTAATACTTTAATTGATAATTAAGTAATTCTGACACTAAATAGAATACTGTACAAAGGAAAGAAATCGTGGATGTTAATTTTCATTAAAAATAGTTAATATGAATAAGATAAACAGAATTATTAAGAATTATTGTGAGATAATTATTACAATTATAAATTCAGACAATTATTAAGATAAAATTATCGGAAGCGATGAAGTATATTACGAGATATTAGACCATATTTTTTGCAACCATGTTTTTTGAAATAAGTAATATAAATTTGTAAATAATGCATATTTATTTGATAAATTGGGCAAAATTTGAATATGTTTAATTAAGACAACAGTTATACACAAATGCCTCCACACACACACAAACACATACATATATAAACGACCTCAGAAGTTTTGTTGCCCTAACACATCATATTTATCATGATGAAATGTTGAGAGAATCAGTCGGTCTATCATGGTCTTTCGAACCATATCGTGGTAGATATAATACTTGTAATAAAGTGTGTGTGAATATATTATATTCTTCCAACATTGTGTGCTGCTAAAGTATTAATTTGTAGCAATTAGTTGTTTAAAAATATAATTTTTATTAACGTACTTTTGCAATTATACTGTTCCAAAAATAAAGTAAGTTCGAATAAGTTGAAAAAATATATAAATGTATATATTTATCTACAAAAAGTTTATTCTTACAGCTTAACAGAACATTAAAGAATTATCAATTTTAAAGAATTACTAATCTACTAATTGTCAATCAAATAAAAAATTCATAATATTATATATTTCATGCATTTGTTAACTCCACATCTATTTTGATGTCTTTAATCTGAAATATCTACAAAAATTTTATTATATATACAGAATGTTCCAGAACTAGTAATAAATCTGTTAATAGTACATTCCAGAGATCATTCGGAGTCGATATTTCCTCTGCGAGAATGTCGAGGGAAGCAATCATTATATTTGCATGTTCTCAAATTTGCCATCATGTATCTTTTGTAATTAAGCCTTAAATTAAAGTTCCGTTAGCGTAAACCTTACTTCAAATTTAATGACAAATGTGTTTTTGTTAATATTTTATTTCCACAAGGTTTAGTTTGCGAAAAACCATTTATTTTTAATAGCTTATAACTATAAATTTATTAATACTTCGACAATTTTACTAAAAGAAAAATTGACTAAAAAATGATATCAGGTATTGCTATTAATAGCTTCATTGCCAATATTGGGATATCTTGTATATATGTATATAATTTTTATTATCAAGTTTACAATTTATACTATTTAAAATTGATTTTATGTTGGTTTTATTATTGGTGATTTCTGGAGTTTATAATATACAATTTAAGAAATGAAAATAACACAGATCTCTAAATGAAAATAATAGTAAATATGTGCTCTCTGTCACCGCTGCTCAGTCTTCCTTATCCTTTTATTGTCTTCTTCTTATTTTGAATAAACATACAGGTTTTCATGTAGGTAAATCAATATCAATAACTCGCGCGAATAGCGCGCTTGTATTTTCTGGTACATTACAAAAATTCAGAAATGAAAGTTATACACATAATTAAAATTCAGCAAATTAAAATTATGTATATAATTATAAAGACACTTGAGAATTAAAATAGAAGTGCAGATGGAAAATAATAATATACATGTGCTCTCTTTCTCTCTCTTTCTCTCCTCTCTATCTCTCTCTCTCTCTCTTTCTCTGTCTGTCGCACACGCACACGCACACACACACGCACACGCACACGAACACACTAGTATGTGTATATATATATATATATATATATATATATATATATATTTATATATGAAAAAAACATCCAACTATATTTAATTTCTCTATTTATCTTTTGTTTCACAGATCTAAAATAAATATTTTTTTTCCGACATGATGATATTTGTAAAACTATTATTAATAAGTAGCGGATTAATGTTTATTCCTGAGACTGCTTCTATTCGTAATGAATCATCGTTATGCTATCCACCATCAAAATATATAAAACCAATCCATTACGATATCAAGCTTATAACATATCTTGAAGGACATATTTTCTATGGAGAATATAATATCAGCATAAGCATTCTTAACCTAACGCAACGAATATTTTTACTATCAGAAAAATTATGTATTCAAGATATAGTTTTATTTAAAAATGCAAAAAAATATCATGAGTATGATAAAGATACAGTTTATGAATTGACATATGATATTAAAAAAAACAGAATTTATATTCTATTTACGGATAAGTTATCACCAGGAAATTACACTTTAAATATAAAATATCTTGGTATTGCTGATGAAGTTTTTAGAGTTTACAACGTGAAAGAAAAAATAGCGTACGTAAATAATATATGTTTATTAAAAAAGTACAATGTGCAATTACATAAAACGTTGTAATTAATATATTTTATTTATGTATTAAATGTTTCAAAAATTATTATATATCATGGAATTTAAATATAAAGACGTCCAATCTTTATCTTTAGTGCATATTATTACATATTTCATTTATACGACTTTTAATTTTCAATATTTTTATGCTTGCTAAAAATGTTTCATTAATTTATCCTTTATGAAATGTATAGTTGGGTAGCTGCTATTCATTTCCATATAATATGCCCTCGACAAAGGCTTTCATGTGGGGATGAACAGAATATATTGTTAGAAGCAACCTTTAACATATCTATAGGATGTAATCAATGTACGGCTTTGTCAAATATGCCATTGCAAAATGAAGAAGAAAATGAGTACAAAATGTTATGGACACACTTTGCTACTACATCTGCAATGTCGCCTTATCTTGTAAGAATGATTATGTCTAATTTTCTATCACGTATTTATTATGACAATCGAAACATTGAAATATGGTGCAGTAACGAATATGAATTTCACATGAAATTTGCAAAAAATTTTGCTGAAAATATCACGTTGTTTTTTAAAAATCATTGGAATTCACGTTTGAACATAATTCTGAAGGTGACTCATGTTGCAATTCCAAATTTCCATGACAATGGCATAATAGATTTCGGATTTGTTTTTTATAAGTGAGTACAAGTGCTTGAAAGTACATTAAAAATAAAATTATATTAGTATGCAAAATTATAAAATTTATTAAATATAAAATTTATTTAATCTCAGGGAAACAGATATCATCTACGATAAAAAATTATATCCTATTACTCGCAAAATGGAAGTGGCTCAATTAGTAGGACGTAAAGTGATGCAGGAATGGTTTAATACCCTGTTGATCAGTCCGCTTGTGTCGGATTTTTGGATTAAAAAAGGTTTTAGTGCATTATTTGCAACGTATGCTGTTAATAAGGTACGTCATTTTAAATGATTACATGCAGATATATTTATAATTTAATTTATTAGAAATTAATATTTTTTAACGCTACTTTATTACAAAATTTTTAATTTTAATGCAATATAAAATAAGATATATTAATCAAAAACTAATCATTTATTTTACATATTATATTTATTTTAATAAATTTGATAAAGAGAAATCTGCAAAATAATATCATGAGAAAATAATTTAAAAAATATGTAATATTTGCTAATTATATTAATACAAAATTTTAGATTTTATTATTATATTTATTTTAATGTGTGTGTTTCAAAATGAGATAATGTTTTGTTTTAACAGTGAGGTAACGATAATAATATTAGTATTTGTATTTAATGCTAGTATATATTCAGAACGGTCATATCTATATATTAACTATTTTATTTATAGATTTATGAAAATCATCAAATAATAAATTTATTTGTTGTTCAAAATCAACATTACTCTTTTAATTTGGATAGTTATTACATGTTGAATTCTGCTTCACGTGTTAACAGTTCATTGGAAATTCCCAATTCTATTAGAGGTATACGTACTATAATAAAATATTCCGTGCAAATTTTTAACCGTTAGTATTTTAAAATATGTGCAAAATTAGAAGATAATTAATTCTTTCTTTATTTGGATTTCAAATAAATATTGTATTATATTTATAAAAATACACACATACGCGCGCACATGCCCACACAAAGTGTCCGGTAATAGTTGCACATATGTAGGTAGAGGGAATTAATCGAATGTCCTTTAAAGCTTAGCTATCTTTGTAGGTAGGTAACGAAAAATGTACTTATAAAATAGAATAATGAACGATGCGGCTATAAAAAATATTTAATTTGTACGCGATTACTACCCTGTATACGTATACAATATTTACTATAAAAAATCACTATGTTTACAAGTAACTATTATAATAAATATATATTTATAATATATCTAATTCATAATTTTGATGTAAATCATAGCTCCTTTTATACTGCGCATGATGGAACGCTTACTAACTGAAAAAACATTTAGTAAATTAAGGAGCCTATATGACAAGTAAGTAATACAATATAGAATATATTATAAAAAAAATAAATTTTTTCAACTTAAATAATTTATAATAATAGAAGTTGTATATAATGTCTCTTATCTTCTTTCGTTTCTTCTGACATTATTTTATAATGTTTTTTTCTTAGTATTACAATTCCGCTTTTTTTATATCTTCTACGAGAATTATTTTTAATTTTATTACTCTTATTCTTATGAAAACCGATTCTAAATTTTATTTTAAATTATGTTGTATTCTTTATTATCAGAATATATAGATGTAAGATATATAAATATATAAATAGAAGTGTGCAATATATGTATATTTTGATTCTTAGTATTTATTAAATTGTTTTATAATATTAATGTTATACAGACAAAATTTTAACATATTTTTATACATTTTAAATACTTTGTGAATTTAGGCTATCGCATCGTTTAAGCTCTGCGGATTTTATTGCAAATTTTACTGCAACAATAAATCAAGATACGCGTGTACAAGTAATTGGAATGAAAGATTGGGCTTCGGAAAAGTATTGTCCTCTCATTAAAATAAAACGATATTTTAATGAATCTATCGGTAAAGCATGGGTACAATATAGAGACACATTAAAAATTCGCAACGTTCCTGTATCTTATACTACGGAAATATCTCCCGATTTTGACAATTTCACTATGCATTTTTTACCCGTGTCAGAGCTTTTCTTATTTCCATTTGAAAAGGATGGTTGGGTGATATTCAATATACAACAAGTTGGTAAATATGGACAAATGAACTTATTATGATTTATTTCTCGCCTTTATTTTACACACACATAATTGACATAATTTTATATTTTTATCTATGTTATTCATTGTCCTATAAAAATCTGAGATATTCATTATATAACTATAATATTTATAAATTTTTTTTGTAGTTTTCTGCATTATATATATATATATATATATATATATATATATATAACATATAAATATATAATATTATATTTAAAATATAGATAGGCGGTTATTTCTAAATAGTATAATTCAATTTAATTAACAATAGTAAGTGCAGGTAACATACAATTTTCGTAACGTTACATGTTACAAAAATTATATTGTTGGTTAGCATAAAATAAATATTATTTTTGCATAACTAGAAT
This sequence comes from Nylanderia fulva, assembly GCF_048542155.1. NCBI lineage: Eukaryota > Metazoa > Arthropoda > Insecta > Hymenoptera > Formicidae > Nylanderia > Nylanderia fulva. The sequence continues at coordinate 50,621 of NW_028190695.1, forward strand.
CAATTTATATTATAGTATATAACAATATATCTTACATAGTTTTATTTTTTTTTTTTAGAAGTATTAGGATGACATTTTTATAATTATTTTTTATTTGCATTTTATTTACATGTATAAAATTTTTGATAATAGTATAAAAAATAGGTTTGAAAATATTAAATATTAATTATAAAATTATTCAAAACAATAAAAATTAATAAAATTTATTTATTATTTGACAGGATATTATCGCGTTGACTATGATGATGACAATTGGCGAAGAATTTCAAATTATCTAAACTCTGATAATTACATGAAAATTCATGTTCTTAATCGTGCCCAAATTATCGATGATGCATTTCATTTAATGATAGGAAGCCAACTTAACTGCCATATATTCTGGGATCTAATAAAGTATTTACATCGAGAAGAAGATTATGTGGCCTGGTATCCTATGTTTAAAGCTATGGAATACATGTATGGTACTTTTCCATGGAAAGAAATGGTTGGAAATGTTACGGTAAATATTATTAAATTGCAATGAAAATATTACATTTTAAATATATAAATATACACTCATTGATCAAAAATTAGAAAAATATGTCCATCAACGATAAAAATTTACATACTGTTGCGTCGCAAACAAATGTACAAACAAATTCAGTTTGAATAATCACTCACCCGAAAAACTGTCCGAAAAGTCTGATTTTCATTACTCCAAATATTGACTAGCTCATATAGCCTATATTAAATCCGTTTTAACATAAAAATTTAATTCTTTTTTTTGTATTACCGCGAACTACTTCCACATTTGTGGACCGTTTTTCATGAAACTGGTACCAAAATGTAAATTAATAATTCTTATTTATCTCTTTCTTTAAGAAACACTATGTTAAAAAAATTAAAAAATTAAAAAAATCATCATCTCATTACACTCCCCAAAAAATTTGCTACATATATATATAGATATATAGATATAAATAAATATTAAATTTTAAGAAAATTAATCAATAAATGTATGAATGCGTGGGTGGATGCGTATGTAGTATTGTAAAACTTAAAAAAAAACACATAGTATATCTTCGAAAAATATGCAAAATTTTGGTACCAATTTTGAGAAAATCGGTCTATAAATGTGTTGATGCGTGGGTGGTTGCGTAGGTGAGTGAATAGAGTGTTAAAAATTTTTTTAAATCATATATTGAACATCCCCGACAAATTTACAAAATTTTAGTACAAATTTCAAAAAACTTTGTGAATAAATGTGTGAATGCGTGAGTAGATGCGTGATTGCAATAAAACTTAAAAAAACTACACAACAGCTTTCTATTAAAAATTTGCAACATTTTGGTACTAATTTCGTGAAAATTGGTCCATAAATGCGCATGCGTCCTCCCGAGTCTTTGATTATCTATTTTTTTAATCTTCGGGGTTTTTTTCGATCCTCTGGCTTTTTCCCGGGGGGGGCGTTTATTTTTCGGTCCCCTTTTAAATTTCCCAAACTTTCTCGCGGTTATGTCCCCGTTTTTTTTTGCAAGGGTTTAAAAAATTTTTCGAGGGCGGAAACCGCGAGGATTTTTTCCTTTGGGGCGAACGTTATTGTCTCCCGTCTCGCCCGTAATGTCCGGGTTTTCCACATCTAAAACATTGTCCCTCGTTCGCTGTCCCTGACCGCGTTTTCGGTTTATTTAGGGGGGAATTATTTGCCCGGACGTGCAAACCCCGAAAATTCCCTTTTTCCGCCTCGCGCCGGCTATCGCTTCTTAAAGCGTCGTATTCGTTTTTGAGCGCGATACCTTTAAGTCCTTCGTCCCAAATTAAAAAATTTAAAATGTTTGGGGTTTGGATCTTTTTGAAAGTGTGCGTTCTCTGAGCTCTTTTTGGTTTTTCCCCTTTCCCCCTTTAAAATCTTTAAAATTCATAGCGGCGGGTCGACCGTTGCCCAAATTTTGTGCGTCTCTTAAAATTTCTGTTTAGCGATTAAAATTCAAATTGCAAGGGGGCATACTTTGCTTGCTTGGTATGGGTCTTATTTTCTTTAAATTTCTTAAACTTTTGTAATGTCTCGCGTTTCGAAGACTTGCATGGTTTCCCTTTTTAAATTTGAAAAAGTACCCCTGTATCAGAACCTTCGTCCGGGATGTATGTTTTGCATTGTATATTGCGTTTTTAGAATTCCTGAAGGCGGTGTCGCGATGGCCCGTCAAAATTCGGTATCTCATTCGCCTTCTTTTAAAACATATTTTGTCTGCAGTATCCGTCGATTTCGTACTCGCGCTCAGTCCTCCGTATCAAAACGAGGCCCCCCGAAATCGGACCCGCTTTTTTCGTCTGTGTGTGTGTATCCGGGCGGTTTATTCCCATTCATACTGTGTTTAGTGTATGAGCTCTCATTATAGCTGTATTAATTAAGCATTTTAATTTCCCGGGGGCGCTACGCGGGGTTGTTGTGACAAATAAAAATTTTTCCCATTTGTGAAAGGGGTTTTGTCGGAGTAGTTATTTGGGCTCTATCGGGGTTGGGCGGAATATTTTGCGTTCGCTTTGTATTTCTCCAATTTTTTTTGCTATAAATTTCTTGGGGATCAAATATTTCCTGTCGATGAGTTAATGAAAATTCTTTTTTCGGAAGATACTCTACTTGGAGTTGGGCGATATACGGTCGCAATGACGCGGTTCGTTTTGATTACTTAAGGGGGCCTTGGTTTTTTTGCAAATTTAACTCGCGTCAAAACTAAAATGGAATTCTTTTGTTTTATTAAAACTTTTGGAGTACTGGGGTATTATTTCTTTTGTGTCGCGGTCTAAATTTCTACAACGTTTTCGAGTTTTTGGGCGCATTAAAAGGCAATACTCGCGTGTTAACCGACGTGTACTTCACCACTTTGGTTTTTAATCGCTTTCGGGGGTTTCTCACTTCCCGACATTCACCCCTCAAAAAAATTTGGGATTTACAGTAAAAAACGGCCGCACGTTACGCCATACGGGTGGGCTGCGCTCGCAACCGATCGCTCGTGGGCTATAACGGGGGCCCCGTTTTGGGGATAGATCGGGGTCGTCGCTCGTTTTTGATGCGCGCCCGTGGGGTTGTCGGGTCGGCGTTTGCCTTGGACTCGGCGATCCTTTTTCGTTCTCTGCTGCTTATCACCGTTGCACTGTTTTATTTTGTCCCCCTCTCCTCTTTCCCCTCTCCTAGTCGTGGCTTCTCTTATTTCCGTCAGAGTTCTACGTGCCCGTCAAACACTTGTTATATTGTATTTTTTTTTACAGGTCTTCGCCGCGGGAAAAATTTTTGGAGACGACGTCGCCCTGCGGCTGAATCCCACCGCTCCACCAAAATTTTTTGGGCCCCCGGGGAAACCCAAAAATTTTTTGGGGCCCTCATCACTAAAGGGATGGGGACCGGGATCGGGGGCTCTCCACTTTGATTAACTCGCTTGTGTTTTGAAAAATCTTTTTTTCGCTTTTTCTTGAGTTGGATAATTTGTTAATCCCCCCGGGGTGATTATTAGGTGTCTCCTTTGATATCAGATTCAGGCATAGTTATATTCTGGGGCTTGTCTTCGCTCCTATTTAAAAGGTTTTAATTACGTTGACTTTTTGGATTTTCGTTAGCGATTTTTCCCCCTTTTTCCGGGCCCGCCTATTTTCGGGGGGGCCCCTTTTTATTCCCCGATCCGCGGGTTTTTCGGGGGGTTTTACGCTTATTTTCTTTGCTTTTGCGTCTTTTCGCGAAAACTCTTCGCGGAGCGGAAAAGTTTCTCAATGTTATATAATAGCTGATTTACTAATTTATTTTAAAACATGTTTATAATATAATATAATATAGTTTTAGTCATTCGGACTAAACACTTGTTATAACTAACTCTTTATTTCCCCAAACCCCTGGTATCTATTTATACATTTTGATTTTATACGTCTTTCTATATTAATTATAAAAATTCTTTTTTAAATTTTCACTTAGCCCATTCACATTCCCAATCGTTAAATCTGTTTAATATGACAATTATTGCATTTCTTAACAAAATTTTTCTACTTTATCGAATGTCACTAGCCACTGCCCATTCGAATATCGACCACGTAAAATTTTTTAGATTTCTATTGAAGCGTATTGCAGAAAAAAAATTAGTCTTTTTTTGATTTATATTTTTTTTTATTTACTAATGTGTTAAAATAAAAATCAAAACAGCGCTAAGTATTTTTGTACTTAATTTTTTTTTCTTTTTTTTTTACTTTTATTTTTTTAATTTAAAATTAAAATTTTTATTTAATTTTAAAATTTTTTTTAATTTCCAAAATTTTAATTCTTTGTGCCTTATATTACCTTTTTTGAATATACTTTTAAAATTTTAATTAAAATTATTTGAATAATTTATTTTTTATTATATTTATTATCTAATATTTTAAAAAATTATAAAAACTTTAAAATGTTAAAATTCCTTTTTAAATATTACAAATTATTCCCTTTATTTTAAAATATAAAAGATGATAACTAATTATATTATTATATTTTTAAATTTATTTTGTTTTTGTATTTTATAAAGTTTTAAAAATAAAGAATAATTTCTTTGTATCTTTAAAAATTTATCTAATATTATATATTATGTTGTCACTTACTTAGGCACTTTTTGTTTGACTATTTTTTGTGCAAATATTTAAAAACCTTTTTTCTCGTATTATAAATATAATTTTTTAGCGCAATTTTTTTTGTTTACTATTTTTGATGCAATATTTTAATTTTTTTCTAGTATTATTAAAAAAATAAATATAATTTATAAATATAATTTTTTGAAAATTTTTTTTGAAAAAAATTAAAATTTTTTGAAAATTATTTTTTTCTATAAAAACTTTTTTTAAAAGATTATTTTTTTTTTTTAAAAAAGCCTTTTTCTGACGAAAGAATAACTTTCGCTTTTTTTTAAAACATCTGTGATGTTTTTTTGGGGGGGGGCATAATAACATTATAATAATTTTTATTAATTGAAATTTAAAAATGTTTATAGCTTTGCAGATTTGGTCATGATTGAATTTATAAATATAGAAGGCCAAATCAACGCTGTAGAAGTTGTACCAAACCCTCGGATACTTTAAAAATGATCAAAAAATGTTAAAGGGCCGAAAAAATGTTGGGAAATATTATTCGGAAAAACCCCCAAAAACAATTGCAAAAATACTAGTGCAATAATTTCAAAGTAGTAATTTTGTCATAAAAAATTGATAGTTAATAAATAATATTTAATTAAACATGTTTTATATTAAAAAAAATGATTTTTTTTTGTATTTTAATATAAAAATCATAACTTCCCAATTTTTGATCGGTTGGAAAAGACTTATATAATCATGTAAATCATGTTGTATTATAAGACATTAAAATAAATAATTTGAATTACAGTTTCATAAAAGGAGCTTAGATGTTGTCAAAAAAATTCAAACCCGATACATCAGAACATCATGTTCGAAATTGGCCAGGAAAAAAAAAAAAACTTTCCCCAAACCTTTTTCCCGCAAAAAACTTAAATGATACGATTCAATCCGCAAATGACACCATCTCCGAAAATACTGTCATGGTTTGCTTTTAGAAAGGAACAGTTGAAAAAGGTAAACTAAAAAATATTATTTTTTTTATAAATCTTTAACTTTATTTTTTTAACTTGCAAAAAAAGTAATCTTAATAGTGTATTTTTTTATTTTAATTTGTTTAAATGATGAAAACCCAAAAATTTGGGAAAAGGAAAATCGAAAATAGGGTAAAAACACAATAAACTGATCAAAAAAAAAATAATATTGCCTTAAAGCCCATGAACTTTGAGGGGTTAAAAACAAAAATTTTTTGGTAAAATAGGTTTAACAATAAAGTCTTTTAAGAATCCCCTTAATTAAAATAGTGTCTTTAATTTTTTAAATTTTAAATATTAATAAATAAAATAATGATACTAAAAATTTTTCCTATTTAATCCTAAGAGCGTTAATCCTAAAAATAGATCCAACCGTTCTTTTTTTGAAATTTTCCCGCAGGAAATCTTCTATTTATTGTTTTTTTTGTTTTATGTTAAAATTTGAAAAATTTATTTCAAATTTTTCAACCCTAAAAAACACGATTCGAAAAAAAATTATTGGAACACAAAATGCTTTTTAAGAAATTTAGGGGTACAAAAATTTCGCCCCCTGCTCTCAGCTCTGGTTAAACTGAAGTACTTTTTCTCTTATTCCAAACAAACCTTTCAAGAAATTTAAAAAATTACTTTTTTTCGACTCGCTTTAAAAAACTAATGAAAAGGACAAAAAAAAAATGGAAAAAATAGTCTCTTTCTTTTTTCCTTTTTTTTTTGAATTTTGAGCCCAAATTAAAGGGTTTCAGCTGGAAAAATTTAAAAAAGGTTAAAAAGAATTGCTTTCAAAGAAATTTTGTTTGTTCAACTTTTAAAACTAGATTATTTTTAACTTCATTAAAATTTCTTGTACCATTTTTTAATAGCCAAAACTACGATATCATTTTTAAAAAAAATATAATTTAACCCCTTTTTTTCCTTCTGACAAACGACTTTAATTAAAATTTAAAAATAGACAAAAGGATGCCAATATTTCCCCGAAAACCCGAACAATTGTTATTTTAATATATATGTATTTATTTTTTTTTTCGTAGGAAACTTTGTCTTTTTATTAGGGGCACTTCCCCCACGATCAAATAAAAGCGGGACTAAAAAAAATATTTACAAAAATTGGGTACAAGTTTTTGGATGGGCCCAAAAGGCACTTCGAAGTGAACCCACTAAAAATTTAGGTTTTTTTAAAACGTATAGAAATGTAAAAATATAATTTATAAAAATTATGCTTTTAATGCAAAATAATTTGTACCGGTATATAAAAACTTTTTTTTTGTTACATTTGGGGGATCACTAAAAACATTTTCCATTTTTAAACAATAAAAAAATTTCAAAACTAGTGTCCTTGGGTTTAGGCCTCAAAAACGCGCTACACAAGAACTAGATTTTTACTTTTTCTTGATATTTTAGTTTTCGTATAAAAACTATTTTTTATTACTTTTTTTTTTTTAAGGAAAAGCAACAACGAAATAAGTTTTATCATTTTTTAGTTCACAAAAAATTTTACTTTGTATTTGTGTTTCATTGAATTTTTTTATTTTTACTTTAAAAAATCAAAGAGAAATTAATATTTTTAATTAATTTTGGGGGTTGTATTAAATTATTTAGGAAAAATAAAAATGCAATTGATGAAACTTATATATTTACAAAACTTCTTATTTTGCCCCATTAACAACTGACCATATTAGTTTTTTTTAGGATTTGTGTTATTATTACTTTAAAATTTATTATACCCCCCATAGCAAAATTCACGTGCTACAATAAGCTCACAATAGATCCAAGGTGAAAAAAAAAATGAAAGTCACGTGATTCATTGTGGGTTATTGGGAAGGGAACGTGATTCATTAATCCAATTGAAGTGATTCTTGTAAAAAGTCCATTTAAAAACTTATACACGAATTAAAAAAAAAAAAAATCTGTCTTCAAGAAAAATTTACAGTGACATCATAAAGAGTTTCTGGGTGGACATAAAAAAAATTTATCGTCACAGCACAACTCTTTAAAATTTACTGATATCATAAAATGTCACATTGATTAAATAGTATATACAAATTTTAAAAATAAAATAAAAAACGTCAAGCAGAAAAATTTACGTGACAATAAATTTTTTGGGACGATCAAAAATTAAAATTAAAAAATAAAGTTTTAATTTATATAATTTATAAAAAAATTTATTTATTTTTTATTTTATTTCTGCTTAACTAAATTATTTAGGGTGTCCATTTAAAAAAACACGTACACCACTTTAAAAACCTTAAAAATTCATCATAAGGGCATCATCTACTTTTTGACCTCCTTTGAATCAAAACTTTTTTTGAAAAATTTTTTTTTAAAATAGTCGCGTTCACAAAAAGACTCTAGGGGTTTTCATCTTTTCAAACTTTACTTGTTTGTTCTAAAAAAATAAAAGAAACAAAAGCCCGTTAAAACGCTACTTTAAAGTAACCTAATCTTACCCAACCCAATGAAGCGTGACCGTGTAGGCGCGCACTTGCCCAAAACGCTCTGCACGTTAAAAGCAGTCTGTTGGTGTACCAGCCGGGTTTTTTTTTTGCTAAAAGGACTTTTGACTCAAAAAAAGTGATCCAAAGATCACTTACATAGAAATGATTAAAAAAGTGAAAAAAAATCAAATAAAAAATTAAGGTTTTATATACAATATTTTTTTATCTTATGTTTGTCTTATTTTTTTTCATATTTTTGTACCAGATATCTTTTTTTTTTTTTATATGTATATTTAGGAAAAAAAAAATTTTTGAAAAATATGGGGCGCAAACGAAAAAACTCAAAATTTTTAAATGCAAGACAAAACAAATTTTGCAAAAAAACACGTAACGTATGAAAATGATAACCCTCAGACTTTCTGCGGATTCTATGGCCAAAAATTAAAATAATAATGATCAAAAAATTTTTTTGATGAGAAAAGCTTCGTCTTTATGGATTTGATAAAATTACTCAATAAATCTAAAACAATATTATGTGAAAATAATATTAAATTTTGAAAAAAAATCCCCGTAGATCAAATAACGGATGCAAAAAGCTCAACTTTGTCGATAACAATTATGAAAATCTGTGTTTAAAAATAACAAACTTTATCATGACAAAAAAAATGGCTATTGAGAAAAAATTACTCAAAACACTCCGCCCTTTTACGAATTCAAAAACCCCCTAATTTACTTTGCCTAAAGATCCCGTACTATTTCAAACTCCTAAATCAACTGAATTATACAATGAAAACGGGGATTTCCCCCACTTAGGTCTCGAAAAGCTCTTCTAAAATTATTGAAGAACGTAAAAGATTTAATTTTTCTCTGATAACTTTAAATTATTTATAAATATTGATGGTTACCTTTTATAATTTTCCACAAAAATTTATGGCCAAAATTTTTTGGGCAATAAAATTAAAACAAAAGTATATTCTTGCCTTATATTTGGTGAAGGGAAACCAAAAAAAAAAACAAAGAGTTTTTAAAAATTTTTGTGATTATTGCTTTTATAAAAAATGGGTTGATTTTAGGGGCAAACATAAAAATCAAATTAAAGCAATAATTTGTGACGCTCCTCAAATCTTTTTTTTAAATGTAAAAAAACACCGGTATAATGTTGCACTAAATGCATTTTAAAATGATAAATAAAGGACAATATGTTTTTTATCAATCTAATTGATGTTACGTAAAGATAAGAATTTTTTTTCGGATCTTAAACTTTATTTTCAAAATTGCCAATTTTAAAAAAAAATACCAAAACTAGGCTTTGTTAAAATTGCCACTAATTTAATGCACCTGGTTTTTTTGGGGGTTTTTGCGTAAACTTATTATTTATGGGTTTCAGGGCCCCTTAATAAATTATCAAATTCAGACAAAGAAAAATTTCTAAAACAATAAGTTCCAATATATTCCCTTTTGATTTTTCTCGAAAAACCAAATCATTAAAGTATTAAACATTGGAAAACCCCAGAATATGGCAATTTTTATTATATACAGGCCATTAATTTAAAAAATCTACAAAAAAAATGTATATTTAAAATTTTTTAACATTCATTACAATCACAATCTCACTCCACTTTTAAAATATCAAACTTCTATTATGAATAGCAAAAATTTTTTTAAAAAATTTGTAAAAACATTTCAAGTTATCTACGGTTCTAAAAATATTTCCCATAATATTCATAATTTATTACTCTTGTGCAGACGTAAACAAAATTTTGGGGCTCTGGATAAATTTGTCATTTAAAATTTAGAATTTTGTCCTTAAAAATTAAAATTTGAAAATAACCAACCTTAACAATTAACAAGAAGATTTGCAAAATTGAACAATACTATAATGAAACTTCAAAAATATTCAAATTATAAAATGGAAAAAATTTTTTTCACGCTCTCATTGTGATGGGCCCATTCGAAAGATTCATTTCTGTACAACTATAAAAATTTTTTCAAAATCAAAATTTATTTAACTGTATTTATCCAAAAATATTTCATTTCTTTTTTAAAAGGACAAAAAATGTCAAATTTTAATTTCATTAATCTAATGCAAAAAAATGTATCTATTGGAAAAATACTTTGGTTATGGGAAATTTATAACACACCATTTCGTCTTCTTTAAATAGGACTGTCTGAATTTCTCATCTTCGACGGGGGTTTGATAAAAATTTGAGCAAAAATGTTGAAATCCTTATAAAAAAATTATTTATATTTCCTTTTTACCCAACTGAAAATACATGTTTAATATTTAAATTTTCTTTGTAATTAAAAAATTAAAAGTAAATTTTAATACTCTAATAAAATTGCAAATTTATTATTTTATTTTTATTATTATTATTTGTCCCATTTTTTTCATTTATTTACATCATGATTTTTTAATTCAAAGCGCAATTTTTTTTTTCATTATTTTGGCGTATATTTGTGGGGTTCGAAGATGGGTTTACAAATTGTTTTCCTTCGATGGGTTTCGAAAAAAAATAAAGGAAAGGTTATTAAATATAAAATTTTAATTAATAATAAATATTTGAACGTTTATTATTACGTTTTAGCACAGTTTATTTATTACGTTTATTTATAGATTTTATAGAGTTTATTTTGCATATGTACTTTTTTTATTTGAATGTATTTAAATTTCATACACAGTAATATATATATATTTTATTATTTAAATGGTTTCAATATTAAATACATATGCATAGTTGTAAGGGGCAATAAAGTAATTATTAAATATTGTTTGGGGAAAAAAATTTAAATTTCCGTGATCCCCGCGCGCCTTCGATATACGCTCCCGAGAGCTCTCTGTAATTGTGTACATCGACAGTTGTTATTGGCGTCCACAAGGGGAAGCGCCGAATTTGGAAGGGGTTTCCCCCGGGTTTTAAAAAGGAGCGATGCGGCACGGAAGGGGAGTCTGGGGCGAAGAGCCGCCGGTAAACCCAGGAAAAAATTTTTATCCCCAGAAAAAAATTACGTATTCTTACTTAGAATAAAGAGACTGTTCCTGCATCACTTTCCCATCGACGCAGTCCACAAGAGAGAATGGCATAGTCCGATAAAACCCAAGGGGAAAAATAAAATATTTGCGTTTATTTTTACGTTTTGCAAGTTTATTATTTCGTTTTTTTATAGTTTTTTAGAGTTTATTTTTTCATATGTCTTTTTTATTTGAATGATAATTTCAACACGTATTTTTAAAAATATTTTATTATTTAAAAGGTAAATATTAAATACAAGCATTTTGTAAGGGGCAATAAAGAATTATTAAATATTGTTTGGAAAAAATTAAATTTCCGTGATCCCCGCGGCCTTCGATATACGTCCCGAGGCTCTTGAATTGTGTACATCGACGTTTTTTTATTGGCGTCCACAA